>NW_011494952.1:3170374-3176056 GCF_000754665.1 Bison bison bison | reverse complement strand
TTGCCAACAAAGGTTCGTCTAGTCAAGGCTATGGTTTTTCCAATGGTCATGTATGGATGTGAGAGTTGGACTGTGAAGAAAGCTGAGTGCTGAAGAATCAATGCTTTTGAACTGTGATGTTGGAGAAGACTCTTGAGAGTCCCTTGGACTGCAAGGAGATCCAACCAGTCCATTCTGAAGGAGATCAGCCCTGGGATTTCTTTGGAAGGAATAATGCTAAAGCTGAAACTCCAGTACTTTGGCCACCTCATGCGAAGAGTTGACTCATTGGAAAAGACTCTGATGCTGGGAGGGATTGGGGGCAGGAGGAGAAGGGGATGACAGAGGATGAGATGGCTGGATGGCATCACTGACTCGATGGACGTGAGTCTGAGTGAACTCCGGGAGTTGGTGATGGACAAGGAGGCCTGGTGTGCTGCGATTCATGGGGTTGCAAAGAGTCAGACACGACTGAGCGACTGAACTGAACTGAATACTGGTGTTTTTCTTCCTGGCTTACTTCACTCTGTATGATAGGCTCCAGTTTCATCCACTTCATTAGAACTGACTCAAATGTATTCTTTTTAATGGCTGAGTAACACTCCATTGTGTATATGTACCACAGCTTTCTTATCCATTCGTCTGCTGATGGACATCTAGGTTGCTTCCATGTCCTGGCTATTATAAACAGTGCTGCGATGAACATTGGGGTACACGTGTCTCTCAGTTCTGGTTTCCTCAGTGTGTATTGGGCTTCTATTCTTATAAACTAACATATGTCTCCTACTTAAATTATATGGAGAGATTTTAAAAAGATACAAAAGTACATCCAGATACAAATGTATATAAATTGGAAAAACAGTATTTAGTCCTGGTTTATTTACTATGGTTCACCATAAATTCTCATAAAAATCTTTTTATAGCAAAGATTTTAAATGGTTAAATGTCTAAAATGTCAACTGACATACATATACTTTTTCTAGAAGTTGTCAGGCACAGCTGCGTGTTAGTTATATAAAATCTTGCCAAAGAAGATCATGTATTATTCCTTTTTCTAAGTTTTAAAAGAAGCTTTATTGATATACTATTCATAACTGTATAGTTGACCCATTCAATGCATTTAGTGTGTAAGTCAATGATTTTTAGTATATTCACAGGTACATCCAATAATCGCCAAAGTCCATCTTAGAATATTTTCACCATCTCAAAAAGAAATTACATATTCTTTAACTATCATCCCCATCTCCCCTTTGCTTCTTCCATGTTATCATTCTTATTACCCAGGACTCCAACAGCTAATGTTTCTCTCCTGATGGTGAGATTGGCTTCTCTGAATCCCAGTGCAGGGTTCCCTTTAAAATGCCCTTTCACTTACTCCTTCTTGTATGAGGGCAGTACCTTAAAAGTGCCCTAAACAAACTTCTACCTTGGCAAGGGGAAAAATACATGGCAAATTTTTGTTCCAAGTTTCATATGCTTACAGAGCCTTAGCAGGACTTAGCATAAGAAGGTCTTAGGCCAGACTCCCAACTAGCTGGGGCAAATCACTTTGCTTATTTCTTTACAACATAATTTTCCATACACTTCTAAAATCTGAGCTCGAGGATATCTTAATAGAAATCTCTCAAAAGCAAAAAGAACAAATACTGAAAACAAACAGTATATCCAAGGACTGTGGGACTTCCCATATGGTGCCGGTTGTAAAGAACCCACCTGCCAGTGCAGGAGATATAAGAGACATGAGTTTGATCCCTGGGCCAGGAAGATCCCCTGGAGTGGGAAATGGCAACCCACTCCAGTATTCTTGCCTGGAGAATCCCATGGACAGAGGAGCCTGGCAGGTTATAGTCCATAGGGTCGCACAGAGTCAGACATGACTAAAGCGACTTAGCACACGTGCAAGGACTGTGAAACAACTGAGAAGGTATAACATACATGTGATGAGAATACCATAAGTAAAAGAAAGAAAAAGAAAATAATATTTTAAACAATGACAGACTCTTCTCAAATTAGTGTCAGACAGCAAACCACAGATTCAGGAAGCTCAGGGGACACCAAGAAGGATAAATATCAAAAAAACAAACAAAAACTGCACATAGGCATATCATTTTCAAACTACAGAAAATCAAAGATAAAGAAAAAAATCCTGAAAGAAGCCAGAGGGAAAAGACACCTTACCTACAGAGGAACAATCAACTTATCCTTAGAAACCATGCAAAGAGTGGAGTGAAATATTTAAAGTGTTGAGAGAATAATACAGCCAACCTAGAATCCAGTATCCTAAGAAATTATTCCTCAAAAATGAAAGAAAAAACAAAGACTTTCTCAGACAAACAGAAACTGGGGGGAATTTGTTGCCATACACCTGCCTTGCAAGAAATGTTAAATGATATTCTTCAGAAAGAATGAAAGTATATATGTCAGAAAGTGACTTAGCATGTACGCACACACATGCTTATATATAAGTGAAATGAATGACAGCAATAATATGAGGGAAGAAAGGGAGAAAACAGGATTATTTTATTATAAGGTATTCATACAACCCATGAAGTATTATAGTGTTATTTGAAAGTGGACTTGGATTAGCTGTAAATGTATACTGCAAACTCTAGGGCAATCATTAAAAAAAAAAGTATCACTGATAGGCTAAGAAACGAGATAAAATGGAATCATATAAAAATAATTAAAACCACACAAGGCAAAAAAAAAAAAAGAATGAAAAATAAAAATAGGAACAAAGAACAAGGGCAATAAATAAACAGTAACAAATATGTAGATATTAATCCTATTATACCGATAATCACATTGAATGTCAATGGTCTAAATCACCAATTAGAAGACAGAGATTGTTAGAATAGTTCAAAAACAAGACCAACTAAATGTTGTTAAAAAGAAACCCACCTTAAACGTAAAGATGCATACAGATTAAAAGTAAACGGATGGATTCATATTGATATTTGGCAAAACCAATACAATATTGTAAAATTAAATAATAAAATAGAATTAAAAATAAATAAATAAAAGTAAACGGATGGAGAAAAATACACCAGGTTAACACTAATGAAAAGAAAGCACTAAAAAGACTGCACTAATGAAAAAGAGCTTCCCTTCTGGCTTAGCTGGTAAAGAATCCACCTGCAATGCAGGAGACCTGGGTTCAATGCCTGGGTTGGGAAGATCCCCTGGAGAAGGGAAAGGCTACCCACTCCACTATTCTGGCCTGGAGAATCCCATGGACTATATAGTCCACAGGGTCGCAAAGAATCAGACATGACTGAGTGACTTTTACTTTCTCAGCTACATTAACTTCAGGCAGAGCAGACTTCAAAGCCAGGAAAGTAAACAGAGATAAACAAGAGCGTTGCATATGATAAAGGGATCAATTCTCCAAGAAGACGTAACAATCTTTATCACGTATGTACCTAACAATGCAGTGTTAAACTATAAGAACCAAGAATTGAGCAAGAAGAACAGAAAAACCCACTATCACTATTGGAAACTTCAACCATCCCCTATCAGAAATGGACAGATCCAACAGGCAGAAAACCATAATTGAATTCAAGAACACTATCAATCACCTGGATGTAACAGATATATACAGACTACTTCATCCAATAACAGCAAAATACACATTCTTCTCAAGCTCATATGGAACATTCACTAAGACAGGTCACATTATGTACCATGAAAAGGCAAACAGTCTTAACCTAGAATGAGTGACCCTATCCAGAAGATTAGGTTCTATTTCCAGCCTACGGTTTCATGAAGGACCCCCACAAACTAAGTTAGTCCAGAAAAAGACTGACAGTGACTAGAACAGTGAGACAAACATAAGAGCTGAATTATCTGAGAGGCTTAGCATGCAGAAGAGAAAACACAGAAGTCACACTCCTCAAATATTTTTGGAATGGATCATGACAAAAGGAGAGAAAACATGTTCTATGTCAAAGGAAGAATCCTGGCTGCAGATTAGAGGAATACAGTTTCATCTTGACATGAAGAATTTTCTTACCAACTTCATCTTCCAGCCAATGGATGATGGTCTCATGCACATACCACCAACAATGGGCACTCCAGCACCACAAGAGCTAAATGGAAGTCAAGTGGCCATCAGGGAAACCAACAGCTTCTCAGGGAGCCCCTGAGAAACATTTCTACAGCTGGAGCCAGAGGAAACCCAGCTGATTTCCAAGAGCCCCTTCCACAATTAGAGTTGGGTTTTGTTCCCAAGTGGTACAACCATAAATTTTGAGACTGATTTTATCTCACAGATCATATACCATCTCCTCGGGTTGTTTAAGGTAAATGACTTTATAGTCTCCCCAAAACTAGTATTCATACAATTCCCTTCCACATATGTGAACTAACATCTTTCACCAATTTTCACACTGCCTCATTCACTGATACCCCTGCCTCTAAGATGTCTTGTTTTTCTTTTTTTTCAGTTATACATGTAATTATTCTTTTTCAAATTCTTTTCCCACTTAGGTTGTTACATAATGTTGAGCAGAGTTCCCTCTGCCATATAGCAGGTCCTTGATGGTTATCTATTTTAAATATAGCAGTGTATAATATCAATCCCAAACTCCCTAACTATCCCTCTCCCCCAATCTTCCCCCTGGTAAACGTAAGTTTGTTCTCTTAATCTGTAAGTCCATTTTCTTTCTAAAATATTAAGATAATTGTTAACTTGGTCAGAGTGCCAACTTTAGGCATTATTTCCCTATATGTCTCCTTTCTATAATTGTCTCTGTGTGGCTCCTTAGATTCTGAATCTTTTAATAAGCTGCGAGGTCTAAAATTGGCTCTTTGCCCAGTGTGGGGTTTCCCCGGCCTAGATGTGTGAAAAGACACATCACAACCTGTGGCACTGGGGAAGTCCCAAGGCCCCCAAAGATCTGAACTATTTTATGTTGAATATTAAATGTAGGAGAAGCTTGACTAGTTGGTATGGAAGAGAGGGGGATTTTCCGTTGTGAAATAGTGACTAGATACTATTTTCACAATAAAAGATCATTTATCTTCATTGACTCACTCATACACACCTCCTTGACTGATTCGTTCTTTTATCAACTGTCCAATATTCTAGCAGCACCATCAAGAGAGTCAGGTCCAAGGGTACGAGCAGTACAACTGGACTGCACATTAGCATCTGAACTAAGTGGAAAACCTGGGGTTGCTTTTCTAAAACATTGAAGAAATCTTAGTAATGGGCAACGCCTAAATGTTTACCACATAACAAAGACCTTGGACAAAGTTCTGAATAACTTTCATCCACTAACAATCAATGGAAAATGCCAGTGAATTTTGGGGGAAAAGTTTGCTTACTTTCTATGGATTAAAATGTGATACTCCTCAAGTCATCCAGGTTCTATTAAAATGTTTTCATAGTAACAGCCCTCTTTAATAGACCAGAGGAGAAGAAAAATCTAGGAGAGAGTCTCTTTCTAGTCAAGTTATATCTACCAAAATCACTACAGATGGTGACTGCAGCCATGAAATTAAAAGACGCTTACTCCTTGGAAGGAAAGTTATGACCAACCTAGATAGCATATTCAAAAGCAGAGACATTACTTTGCCAACAAAGGTCCGTCTAGTCAGGGCTATGGTTTTTCCTGTGGTCATGTATGGATGTGAGAGTTGGACTGTGAAGAAGGCTGAGCACCGAAGAACTGATGCTTTTGAACTGTGGTGTTGGAGAAG
>NW_011494952.1:3166652-3170274 GCF_000754665.1 Bison bison bison | reverse complement strand
CTCTTGAGAGTCCCTTGGACTGCAAGGAGATCCAACCAGTCCATTCTGAAGGAGATCAGCCCTGGGTGTTCTTTGGAAGGAATGATGGTAAAGCTGAAACTCCAGTACTTTGGCCACCTCAGGTGAAGAGTTGACTCATTGGAAAAGACTCTGATGCCGGGAGGGATTGGGGGCAGGAGGAGAAGGGGACAAGGATGAGATGGCTGGATGGCATCACTGACTCGATGGACGTGAGTCTGGGTGAACTCCGGGAGTTGGTGATGGACAGGGAGGCCTGGCATGCTGCAATTCATGGGGTCGCAAAGAGTCGGACGTGACTGAGCGACCGAACTGAACTGAACTGAAGTGTATGATATAATGAAACAAGCAGTTTGCATGGGTCTACTCATCTTAACTGTTAACAACTTAGAATGAAGAATCAGAACAAATTCACCTTGGCATGTGGAGACGGAGGAGAGAGGAGCTGGAAGATGTTAATCCTAAGCATCTGGATCCACATCTGGGTGCTAAACTTTTAAATCCAGGCAAGGAGAAAGAAGTAGGGTCCATAGAAGTCAACACTCTTTTGAGCCCACAGCCTCCTCTTTGCTGCCCAACCCCTATTTGCAAAGTGTGTATAAGTTGATAAATTTGCCTGTCTGCTTTGGTCCTTCCTAGGCTATACCATCACAAAAGGGATGGAGAGTTCTCTGAGGATGATCTACTGAGATAGTTAATAGAAAACAGAATAAAACCAGGAAAAGAGAGGATTTAAAGGATAGGAGGTATGAATTATTAATAAAAATTATCTTTAAAATACACTAAAAGTTCGCATGCCCCAAAACTAGTTTATTCAAGCTGCCAAGTTTATTCCTGCTTTAGAACCTCTGCCTGGAATGTTTACCCAGATCCTACCTGGAGAAGGAAATGGCAACCCATTCTAGTATTCTTGCCTTGAAAATCCCATGGGCTGAGGAGCCTGGTACATGGCTACAGACCAGAGAGTCACAAAGAGTCGGACATGACTGACTTCACGTTCACGTTAACTGGATCTGGATCCTTCTTGTCTTTTAGGTCCAGCTCAAATGCTACATTCACCAAGCAGATTTCTGTTTCCAGACTAAAGTAGTCACCCAGTTACATTCACTATGCTATTTTTATCCTAGTACTTGGGGCATTTTGAAGTTATCTTGTTCTTTTGTTTCCTTTCTATTGTTTACTCCCCTGTTTTAGAGTAAGTTCCATGCAAACAGCAATCCTGCTGCCATTATTACATCATTAGTATATAACTTACCCACAGACATGTACCTAATGCATGGAGAGGGTGTTTCAGTCAGTCAGTTACTTCAGTCACTCAGTTGTGTCTGACTCTGCAACCCCATGGATGGCAGCATGCCAGGCTTCCTTGTCCATCACCAACTCCCAGAGTCATGGAGAGGGTGTTTAATACACATTTAGTGAATGAATAAATGACCAAGTCGTGGTGGAAAGTTTTGAGTTTCCAGTAACTCAGAACAGATTTTTTTGCTTTTAATGGATTTTCTAACAAATTTTCTTGTAGAACTCCATTCCCCAATAATATTGATACCAGGTAAATGAAGCATGTAAATGAGAAAGCCTGTTATCACTGAGATTATCTAAGCAATTTAAAGAATAAAATTTCTCTAAGTACAAGCTATTATTAGGGAGTATGAACTATCAGACTATGAATCACAATCATAAAATAGAATTCTCTACTACTTACTGTTTCTGACAAATACACCATTACTTCATCTTTCTTCTGACCCCCCAGGGAGCTGCTATACACAAGGACTGCCTCTTTATTTCAAAAGCAACTTGGTAAGAGTAAAAGCAGTAACTTTTAAAAATCTATGAGGTACTTTTCTTCACACCCTCAGCATTTCTTTCACCACTTTCACTGACTGAAATGATTCCTCTTTAACCTCTCCCCTCATGCTCGCTAAAATCTAAGCACAGTCCCAAATCCTATATCCAGAAGTACGAAGAAGACCAGTGCTATATAAATCTATTATCTCCACCAACAGCATTTCTTGCTATATGAAAGCAATTTTAACATGATAAAAACAGTCACCTGCTAAAATGTGAAAATTCTCCAACCAGTAAGAAATACCAAAAAAATTTTTCTTCTCAGACAAAAATAAACACTGCAATATGAAGTGTACTTTGTAAATCAAATAACTAGAAGCCAGATGCCAAAGGGCCTAGATACAAATAATTGCATCTAACAGGTTTCCTACATTCTTCATGATAGACTGTCTTATGGGACAATGGCTACATGGAAAATTTATTTTCATTAATTCATTTGGGAATTAAATTCTCTTTGTGTTAGCTTTAGAACAACAACAACAACAAAATTGTACTATTACCTAAAGTCCGTTTTGCACATTAAATAAAATGTGTCAGCTAGGGATTTGCAGCCTGTCCTTGGCTTTCAGCTGCAGTGTGTAGCTGTGGGCTTTCCCGAGCAGAACAAATGTGTGCGTGGGAGAGAACACACACTGTTGACTGTATCAGGGGAGAGGCCATAAAAGAGGAGACGCTCTGGTGGGAAAGTTCAGGCAGGATTACCAGGAGGTTGGCGAGAATTCCATTAAGTAAGCCAGACTCACTGCCTCTATGGGCTACATAATGCACACAAGGCCAAAACAGAAAAACAAAAACAAACCAAAAAAAAACTGTGTAACTCTTCTGTAGAAGCACAAGTGCAAGAACAGGGGCTGAGTCTTTGCATCACATTTTTCCACTGGAGTCCTCTGCTCTCTCTTTTCTATCAAGTTTTCCCAGTTCTTTTGTGGAGGTCAAGTTACATAGCATCAGAAAAGCTTTTTCTAACACATCTTGCCTAGGGTTGACTTCCATGTATTTTGTGAGCTTCTATTTGTCTTTACAAATATGTAACAATGCTATACAAACCCCCATAAACTGTTTCTGTTCTCTTTCTAGCCTCTGTGTGTTCTGTTTCAAGGCAGATTATAATCTCATTAGAGATTATACGCCCCCTACTTTCTATCCACAGAGTTTAGTACAATCCTTTCACAAAACAGTTATTTAATAAAAGCTGGATGAATGACTGAGCAAATTATATTCTAATAGATCAAAAATCAGGGGGTTCCGTGCAATTTAGGGAACACTGACCTGCCTCTTGAGAAACCTATATTCAGGTCAGGAAGCAACAGTTAGAACTGGACATGGAACAACAGACTGGTTCCAAATAGGAAAAGGAGTACGTCAAGGCTGTATATTGTCACCCTGCTTATTAAACTTATATGCAGAGTACATCATGAGAAACGCTGGGCTGGAAGAAGCACAAGCTGGAATCAAGATTGCTGGGAGAAATATCAATAACCTCAGATATGCAGATGACACCACCCTTATGGCAGAAAGTGAAGAGGAACTAAAAAGCCTCTTGATGAAGGTGTAAGAGGAGAGTGAAAATGTTGGCTTAAAGCTCAACATTCAGAAAACTAAGATCATGGCATCTGGTCCCATCACTTCATGGGAAATAGATGGGGAAACAGTGGAAACAGTATCAGACTTTATTTTTTGGGGCTCCAAAATCACTGCAGATGGTGACTGCAGCCATGAAATTAAAAGACGCTTACTCCTTGGAAGGAAAGTTATG
>NW_011494952.1:3151213-3166552 GCF_000754665.1 Bison bison bison | reverse complement strand
CTATGGTTTTTCCAGTGGTCAGGTATGGATGTGAGAGTTGGACTGTGAAGAAAGCTGAGTGCCGAAGAAATGATGCTTTTAAACTGTGGTGTTGGAGAAGACTCTTGAGAGTCCCTTGGACTGCAAGGAGATCCAACCAGTCCATTCTGAAGGAGATCAGCCCTGGGTGTTCTTTGGAAGGAATGATGCTAAAGCTGAAACTCCAGTACTTTGGCCACCTCAGGCGAAGAGTTGACTCATTGGAAAAGACTCTGATGCTGGGAGGGATTGGGGACAGGAGGAGAAGGGGACGACAGAGGATAAGATGGCTGGATGGCATCACTGACTTGATGGACGTGAGTCTGAGTGTACTCCAGGAGTTGGTGATGGACAGGGAGGCCTGGCATGCTGCGATTCATGGGGTCGCAAAGAATGAGACACGACTGAGCGACCGAACTGAACTGAACTGAACTGAAATGTGATCAGAGAACAGATTAAGTACGTAAGGTTAAACAGAAAGAAGTAAAGAACGACTAACATTGTCCCAGGAGAGGGCAAGAAAGGATCTCTGAACCAAACAGCACCATTTAAGGGCTAAGCAATGGCACCCCACTCCAGTACTCTTGCCTGGAAAATCCCTTGGACAGAGGAGCCTGGTAGGCTGCAGTCCATGGGGTCGCTGAGGGCCGGACATGACTAGCGACTTCACTTTCACTTTTCACTTTCATGCATTGGAGAAGGAAATGGCAACCCACTCCAGTGTTCTTGCCTGGAGAATCCCAGGGACAGGGGAGCCTGATGGCTGCTGTCTATGGGGTCGCACAGAGTCGGACACGACTGAAGCGACTTAGCAGCAGCACCAAGGGCTAAGCAGAGGAGAGGAGGTATGAAGGGGATCCAGAAAGAGCAGAGACTCAAGGTCAGGAGAGAATTGTGGTACCAAAACCAAAACAAGAGCGTTTCCAGAAGAAATGTGCCAAATACTGAGCCGAAAGTGAGATACAGTGAGCAGCTCTGGGTGTGTGTAACGGCACTGTGCAGAAGGAAGGTGAAAAAAGGTGGGAGGGTACAGACCACAGTGGCAGCACAACCAAGTTCATCTGCAGGACACTGAAGGACAATTGTTAGGCAGCTTTCCCCCAAACTGCTTTCTTGCACCAAACGCAGTCCCAGGGTGCTATCTTCCCAAACCACACCCAGCTCTGAAGATGTGTGATAACTGAAACCTCAGAGTTTCTGAGGTCTCCACAGTGATTAATGTGCTCATTTCCATAGTGATCCTTTTTGGCACTTCACCTAACTCTCTTTGAAAGGTAGAATAAGGACTAAGTAGATATTTCCCTCTAGTTAAAACCTCTCAGGAAATCAAAGTTGTCATGTCTGAGCTCTTTTCCCCCAGCATCCACTGCTGGCCATTGCAGAGCAGCCTTCCCAGATCACCTGATTAATCAGAAGAGGGGCCCAGGAAAGCTCCTAGCTTCTCTGTAATTCAAAGGACCAGCAGAAGATATGAGGCAGTGCAGTCTCCTCCTAAGGCCTTTTCCAGGCCTCAGGTAAAGCTCATCCCCTAGGCAGTAACTCACATGGGGCAAGAGTGCTCTCTTCTTAGTCAGTGTCTATAGCCAAGGTCAGATTGCTTCCCCACGCAAACCCGTTACCAAAGAAAGGAGAGGAGGGCAGTGACAGTGCCATCAGACTGTTCATCTTACCCCCAAATCAGTCAATAGTGTCTGACACTTTGCAACCCCACGGACTGTAGCCTGCCAGGCTCCTCTGTCCAAGGGATTTTTCAGGCAAGAATACTAGAGCGGGTTGCCATTTTCCATCTCCAGGGGATCTTTCCAGCCCAGGGACCTAACCCACGTCTCCCATATCTCCTGCATTGCAGGCAGATTTTCTACCTGCTGAGCCATCAGGGAAACCCCTTATCTTCCCTTGACCCCTTTTTTAATAGACAAAAAGGGAAAGCCATTCAGAATCCATTCTTCCATCACCTGGACAAATTATACATTAAATCAGTATCTCTGCACCAGATTTTCCTTCCCCTGCAGTGCTGTCCTCACTTTCCCGGAACATTTCCCAATTACTATCTATCTCTTCTATGATTATTTTCTAGAATGTGCTTGCTTGAAAGGGTGCAAAAGGAATAAGCCCCTCAGACACTAATACATGTTAAGATGTTCATGGCGTTATTCTGGGTTCTGCTAGAAACATGTTAATTAGATACAGATTTTATCCTCAAGAAATGTATAATCCAGTAAATGAATTCCCTCTCCCATCCCTGCCCACAATGATGAGCACCATCTTGTATCTGCACAGTCTGTGTGAGCTCAGAGGATGTCTGTCATTTTACCTCTTATAAGTTTGGTGACGATATTCTTCAATCCCAGTAAGATCCATAGCCCAAAGCAGTTTTTCAAGGAACTAAATTGTGCAGGTTCATTTTTGGAAAATTTTAAAACAAATATATTCCCTAGTGTTGCCTTCTAATATGTTCATAGGAAATTTTTTGGTCAATAATTTATTAAGTAAAATACTTTCTATCAGTAATATATTTAGAGAATTGCTGCAAAATTTATGGAGTTTCAAGATAGTTAAGAGACCACTTGTTCTGGTTTACGGTATTTCATGATTGTTCTGTTGACACCACCAGATAATTTCTATAATACATACTGTGTATGTTCAGACAAATATAACCTAAAAACAGTATAGCATGATTCTGACTGTCCTGGACATGGCCAAGATGGGTTTACTTAGTTTAGATCAGCAGCTTTCATATTCAGTCTCTGATTTCTATTCACCTTTTTTTAAAAAAATTGGTAGTTACTTACCAATGTCTGTAATAAATAGGGCTGAATAAATAAGGGCTGGGTAGCTAACAATAAGGAATAAAAGGTAAGGTAAGTAAAGGTAATGTGAATTCAAACTCTTTAAAGTTTTTTTCCTGCTTACTATTTCTTTGAAACAATCTAAACTTCTATTCAATGTTTTTACCTTATCTGTGATTATCACTCTGTGAAATAATGACTATCTAATTGTAAATGCAATTTACATTTACAAATGTAAATTGTACAAATGGAATTGTAAATGCATATATTTGTCTGATACTGTTAAAACAATTACAACCTTAAGGGGAACAAGGAAACTCAATATTTGAAAGCAGGACTGGGATCATTTTCATAGGTTTCTATATTTTTAAGAAGAAAAAAGGCTAAAGAAAAGTATGAAAAGGTGAATACATCAATATTAGTGTACTATTATTACTATTATCAATAATAAAACACTATGTGAAAGTTTGTGGGAAAATCTGAGTTGAGAGAATAAAGGGAAAAACATAATACTAAATTGGAAAAATTATGCTGAAAGGGTTAAGAACGAAATTTGTCAATCAGGTATAATATTAAGACAACTGCTTACATAATATGCTTAAGTCAAAACTAAAAAAGAGGAACCATTTGGTCCAGCTTGAGGCAAAGAACCTAAAAAGAAAAAACAAACAAACAAACAAGTGAGGTCAATGTAGAATGTTAAACTAATAACCAAGTACTGGTGAAACAAACAAGAAAAAATATTTGATTTTACTTTCAAATTCAAGTGGACTTTTGAAAACAGGTTGGGTTAACCACTAGAAGGCAAAAGATCAGTAACTAGTCAAGGCGTCCATAACTTTACATAGTGAGCAGTGAAATGGTCACAAATAAATCAGGCTCTTTGAAAGTCCCTGCAAAGGAGATACCTGTTGTCTAAATTTAGCTGTGATCTGTGATATATTTTGGCTCCCTCACTTTAGGAAGAAATCAGGCAGATGACACTGGATGAATAAAAGAAAAATAAACAGAACCTATACTTAAAGGTTTAGTCTTTGTCTGAGTGCCATGATATAGTAACTTCATATAAAAAAAAACAGACAAAAATCCACCCTGAATAACTGAAATCCTCTAGCTACACGGAAGCTCAGTGTGGAAGTTACTAATGCACTTACGAAAATATCCTGGAACAGGCCTCAGCATGTTAGCCATCCGAACTCCATCTCTCTTACATTTTAGAAAGCTCCTTTTAATGAAGCATTAGTTTAATCTTTAGAAAGTTTTTAAAAAATATTTATTTATTTGGCTGTGCCAGATCTTAGTTGCAACAGTCAGGATCTTTGATCTTCGTTGCAGCATGTGGGATCTTTAGTTGTGTCATTCAAACTCTTAGTTACAACATATGAGTCTTAGCCATTGGACCACCAGGGAAGTTCCTAGAAAGTTAGGGTTAGCCTGAACAACTACTTATGAGACGTTGAGTTCCACAAACAGGGCCATCACCTGTGGTACCCACTGAGTGACGCCAGATGGTCCAGGCAGCCCTCTTGTAGGCCTGAAACTGCCAGTCACTGATTGGCAACAATGCCCAAGAACAATGGGGGAAAATCAAGCTAGACATCATTCATACTTCTTCCATCAGTGTGGATGATAGGTTCAAATGTCAGGTAATCTAATCAGTGCTTCTTTAGACTTTTAGATTTACTCATTACTTTTTAAAAATTAAAAATCAACTTGGGATTATCAACACAGAGTGGCAAAGAATGCACACTAAAATTAAAAACAAAACAAAGCAACCAACTACTAGTCCCTGCTTCTAAAAAAAAGAATGGAATCTAAAGATACAGGCAGTAGTAGGAAAAAAACAAACACTGAAACATGGCAAGAGCAACTCAGCCTGACCCACTAAAAATGTGGTCTAGAGGATCTTTTTTTAGTGCTTTCCATCTCCCTTTAATCACTCCTTTTCCCACACATGGTGTTTGCTTCCCATTCACCCACCAACTCTCAAATCCCAAGGTAGTTTTCTTCTGGGTCCTCTTCCTGAAAGATCTTGCCATAAATTTAAAAAGTAGGTATACATTTAATAACATGCTAGTATTTAGCTGAAAACTAAACTTTCGGTTTTAGTGTAAAGGGATTCTCCTCTTCTGAATATTTGCATCTTGATGGAAAGAATAAATTTCTAAAAATGCAAACTTCCAATCCTATAGCAAGCCATTGAAAATGAAAGTTGCCCAGTCGTGTCCGACTCTTTGCAACCGCATGGACTATATAGTCGGTGGAATTCTCTAGGCCAGAATACTGGAGTGGGTAGCCTTTCCCTTCTCCAGGGGATCTTCCCAACCCAGGGATCCAACCCAGGTCTCCAGCACTACAGGCAGACTCTTTACCAGCTGAGCCACAAGGGAAGCCCTAGCAAACCATTCAGTTCAATTCAGTTCAGTCGCTCAGTCATGTCCGAGTCTTTGCAACCCCATGAATCACAGCACGCCAGGTCCATCACCAACTCCCGGAGTTTACTCAAACTCATGTGCATCGAGTCGGTGATGCCATCCAGCCATCTCATCCTCTGTCATTAGGGAAACTCAAATGGCATTTGCAAGCACAGTGTTCGTTCAGTGTCCCTCAAACCACTCCAAACTGCAGGTCAGCAGGGGTCTGATTCATTTTTCTATCTCTATTAAGATTTCACTGACAAAAGATTATCTAGACATCCAAATTCAACACACTTAATTTTTTCAACATTGGAATACTTTTAAAGAAAGAAACTGTCACAGTCTTATTCTATATTATTATCAACCGAGGGCAATTCTGCCCCTCAACAAAACATGGTTATCACAGTGAGGTGAGGTAGGTGGCAGTTGAAAATATTTATGGCTATCACAGTGGGGTGAGGTAGAGGGCAACTGGTGCTACTGTTATCTAGAAGGTAGAGGCCATGGATATTGCTAAGCATTCTACAATGCACAGAACAGCCCCCACAAAGAATTATCAATCCAAAACATCAATGATGCAGAAACAGAAACCCCGCTTTCACATGAGCTAACTGTTAAAGTTGATATATGAATGATAAAAACATTAATACCAGTGAAATTACTGTGCCCATGGTAAGAGTAAAAATGACCATAATTGGAAGGATTTGCACTATTTTTCTAAGCATTTCTGGAACATCTTAATTCTGGCTCTGAATTATTTAAATTACTTTTTCAAAACAGTCAATTGAATAAAATGAAGAGGCTTTATATAGTTCACGAAAAGTTTTTCTATTTTGGAAATGAGAGTTTTGATTAAAATTGGCATTTCTGAAACTTTAATTGCTAGTTATTGCTGGGGAAAAAAATATTTCTAAGACCAGCCAGATGGGATGCCTCAAGATAAGAAATTATAAGCCAATGTTCATATTCCAATCAGAAGAAAAATTCTGTTTATACATTCCTAATTCTGCTTAAATAGTAAGCAATATATTCCTTCAATTAATTCCTAAACTAGCTAATTTCCTAACTAATTTCCTGGCTAGCTAATTTCCTAACATTGGGTTTATTTCCTCCAAATATTACTAGATTATTAACAAGCAGAACAGCATCTTTGTAAGAACACTTTGTATATTACAGACTCTGTAAATTCTAATGGGATCAGTCTAATTACTGATAGGGCAAATTAAATCTCTTTGTAGATATACAATCTTCCCATATAAACTTAAAATGTTCATTTTTCAAAACCCATTTCTGATCGAAATATACTGTAATATTTCAGTTCACATGTCCAGAACCAGAACACCACAAATGCCTTCTTGACATTAACACTTAGTAACATTAAGTCTTAGGAACATGACCTCCACCTTTTTGGTAACTTTGCTCTCCCACAAAGAATTAGTCAATCCAAAACGTCAATGATGAAGCTTCCTCTCCTCCCTTTGTCACTCCCCTCTCCTCCTTTTCCTTTCTGCCATTTTGGATTGGAAAGACTTACAGTGGAGGAATGTGAGGAAAACCATAATGATTCCTTCTGTCATCCATGAGACTAAAAACTGTCCCCAAACAGGAAAAGATAGCCAAGCGAGGGCTTTCATTTACTGAATTCTATCTCAAGCCCTTCCAAACATAAGACTCTTCAAGCCACAAAAGAAAAAAAAAATTGTTTTTTGAGGGTCTTGCTTTTGGTAGATTTAGGGAACTGTTTCCTTTTATTCCAGTTTGCTGAAAGTCACTGAGAAAGAACTCCAAATTGAGGTACATCTCTTACTAGTTGCTTGGGTTTGACAAATAAAGCAATCATCAAAATCAAGGAGTGTGCACTTCTTTTAAAAGTTCTATTTGTTTAACATAATATAACAGCAGTATGGGTAGGCAAATAAATGGCATTACTTAACATAATCATTTAATGTTGTACAACCAACCTCAGGTCTCACTGCTTTATGGCTTGCAAAAAGTTTGATGATAACGTTGATTGTTAGTGTGAAGATATAAATTGTTCAGTAGCTAGAGTTGTTAATGAAAGCAAAAGAACACAAAAAGAAAAATAGGTTTTAGCAGCCCAAATTCATTGCTAATTGCTTGTGCATTCATTATAGGCTGACCAGGGCTAATTACCTAATTAAACTAAAGCTCTGCTGCCTCACAGGAATTTCTAGAGCTATGATGTTAGTTGTCAATTACCTCAGCAGGTCCTGTTGAAATGAGTAGTTAACTCAAGGCCTGTTTTGCTTTTCCCAATAGCAATACATGGCACTCTTGTTGCATAATTTATGCTTAGAATGAAAAAAAAGTTTTCCTTAAAAAATTCTTGAAGCTTAACAATAACAATAGTGTTAAACAAGAGCTCATGCTCATTTTATTCAATAATTTATACTCAGGAAATTTCAAGATAATCTCCTTTAGAAAGACAACAGAGACACAAAGGAGAAATCAGATATCGCTATATACAAGTTACTGAAGGTTCTCTTCACGTGTTGTTTTTAAAAATACATTTTTAAATGTGTCTTTTGCAATGTTCTGCAGTATTTCACAGGATGAAATTATATTATTTAATTTCATATAATATTTTCAATTTATAGGTTTTTTTTAAGCTGGAAGAAAGGTAGTAAATCATCTAAATTATTCATTTTATAAATAAGGGAACTAAGGTTCCAAGAAGTGGAATGACTTACCCACAGTCACCCACTGGGTTGCTAGAACCAGAAGGAGAACTGGTATTCTGCGAGTCTATTTTCTTTCTTCCTTGATTCCTGCTTTCCATTTTCAAATAATGCTGTCATTTCTTAGGCTTTTTCTAAATGCTGTCCATCTAACTGGATAAGATTTTTGGTTTGTTTGCTTATTTTCAAAAGGCTTTGATTAGTAGCATTTTACTCCTCCAAAGCAACACATATAGATAGTGTCCCTATATAAAGTCAGTCAAATGTCCCAGGAGGTATTCTCAGGTTAACACTCGAGGGAGTACATTTTTTAAAAAAACTCATTGTTTACCTTGCCCAACTGAAAAGATGATAAACTTATGGTAGATTTTATTAATCAGAGCTAATCCAAGCAGCTGAATTGCATCTGGATATTTTTTCCCTGTAGTATGTGATCCTAAATCAATGGATCATAAGTCATTAAGCAATAATGACTAATTGAGAAAGTCATGTCCCAGGAAAGCACAACTTCATTAGAAGAGTTTTTCCATCCTCACTCCCCTTGATTCTGGGCTATAGCATTTGTTCCCTATAAGAACACACAACTCTGGAGCGCTCCTCTGCCCCTTTCACAGTCATTTTTCAGGTAGGCATTAGCAATGAACATCCAGTTTAACTTCTTTTCTGCCAAGTTAAAGAGGATGATTTTCCCTTTCACTGCCTCTTGGAGATGAACATCAACTGTTTCACTACTTGCGATTCAAATCCATGAATTAAAATAAATACAAAGTTTAAAAAAATCTTTCTTTCAGCCAAGAGGAAAAGGACAGATGGGGAAGCGGAGGAGGTGGAGATAGCCGATGTCTTCTTAAAGGGAAAGAAAAACAAGCATGAAATTGGGGGGAAATTAATTAAGAGAGGTAAAGGGTACTTAGGTTTAATTTACAGTTCAGAACTATTTTGGGTCTTACAATAATTGAACTACTTAAGGGAGAAGAGGAAAACCTTCCTAATATTAAATTGGTAAGGTGGCTGTCATCATCTTAAGTCACCTCCAAAAACAGGTGATACCTGGCCTTTAGCAAGGGCTTCCCTGATAGCTCAGTTGATCAAGAATCTGCCTGCAATGCAGGAGACCGTGGTTTGATTCCCAAGTTGGGAAGATCCCCTGGAGAAGGGACAGGCTACCCACTCCATTATTTTTTAGCCTTTGGCAGTGCTTCAGACTGAACGTAGCAAAAACGTTCCATTATTGACTTCCAAAAGACACATCTGTTTTTTCCTTCCTCCTCAACCTCCCTCTGCATGCTCCCAATTTTGAATTTCTTTTTCCCTTGCCTCCCATTGCCTGAATGGCAAAGAAGAGAAAAAGAAATCAGTTTAAATCCTTCTCCATCCCAACCCTACATACATCAGTGTGTAGAATCATATGGTTAGAAAACAAAGTTACATCACACATCACAACCTCTACAATTTTTTAGTGCAATGTGAACACCTAAAGTGTGACCTGAACACTACAAATTCCTGGGCTCAGCATATTTAAATAAAGAGCCCATACACCAAAGTGATCTGATTTCAGATAACCACACAACATTAAATCAGAGTAGAATGAAGCAGTTACTTTATAAGACCTTAGTGGAGATAGACAGAGATAAGAGAGTTATGCTGCTATAATTTTAGATAAATGAGATGAAAAAGAATACATATGCTTGCCATGCCGAGAACCAGTTCTTCTGCCTTCACAATGATTTATTTTTTCTTACAACTTAACATTCATTCATGATAATGGATGAAAAATATATGCTAAATTTCTTAAAAACTGAAAGCTATACTAGAAACCCCAAATACTTCAAATATAATTGAGTTCAAAAGTAGAAATTTTTATCAATTTATTTACCATGTTCTGTACTAAATTAAAAGACAGATATAGGAGTAAGCTGGCCAAGAACTACCAGGAAAAAAAGGAAATCTTCTTGCCCACTTTAAAAAAAAAAACAAAAAACTAATATAAGCTAGGAACTCAAGAGCATTTGAGAATGTAAGTATCTTAGTACTCTTTTGACTGGGTCTGAGTGCGATAGAGAGATGGACAAAATTTCTGAAAAATGATTTGAGAAAAAGTCAGAAGGTGATCTATCTGTGAATTAAGTAAAATGAGTCCTCATAAAGAAGCGGGCCAGAGAAAGAAGGATGAAAGATTAAAATACTAGCTGAGTTCCCAAAATATGAAGCAATGGTATAACTAAGAAAGTAGAATTAAGATGCTGTGCGTGTGTGTGTCTGTCTGTCTGTCTGTGTCTGTGTGTCTGTATGCTGGGGGTTCTTCCAATTCTTCTTGCTTCATGATTAATTAAGCAACTGTTAAAAAAAAAATCAGCTTTACTCATGCTTCTGTGTGATTCCTTCATTCCTAAATTTAATAGTTAGATGTGGGCTGGAAGTGAGATTTAAGCTTTATCAACCTTACCTACCACCACGTAGCTGTCAACTCATGGAAAAGAATATGTGGAGAGAATATACTTTAAGAAAGAGATTGCCAAAGCAACAGCTCATCTGCAAGCCCTGTCAGCTCCACCTCCAAAGTAGATTCCTAATCTTTACACTACTTTTCTTTTCTCTAGATTACTGCCTTCAATTGGGGTTTCTATACTGTTACATTCCACCCACCATCAATCTCTTTTTCAGAGAGTATAAAACAGATCAAGTAACTCTCCTACCCAATGCGCTCTGAAAGCTTCTCACTACACTTTCAATAAAACCCAACTTACTACCATGGCCCTCAACTCCCTATAACCCCCTAAGAAGGGCCTATGAGGCTTGTGTAATAGGGTCCTTGCTTGCCTCCCCCACTTCATCTCTCCCCAGTGACTCTGAATGTCACCATATAGTCTAACCCCAGCAGCCTTCATTTGTTTCCAATTCACAAAGCTCATTTCCACCTGGTCAAAGTCACAGTCTCCAATACTCTGTTTAATATCCTTTAGGACTATTTTTCTTAGTCTTGGAATGCTCTGACAACCAGATTTTTCCAAGGCTGACTCCTTAATACTCAGGAGCAGCTCAAATGTTATCTTCTGGTCACTTCTGACAACCCAGTAATACACAGCACACACACATACACACCCAAGTGTATCATACTGCCACCTTGTTTGTCTTCATAAACTCATCTGTCTGAAATTATGTTGCTCATTTATTTGTATTATGTAACAACCTCCATACCCAAGATACACACACACACACACTTAAAGGTAAATTCCTTTTAGAGAATTCAGATATTCCTTGTCAAATCCCCAAAGTCTAGAACAATGCTGGTACCCAATAAATACTCACTATTTATCAAATGATAGATTCCATCTATCCCAAATTTTTCCCAAATCTTGTTTCTGTCTTGTATTTCTAGCACTTGTTCACTATCACTTCTCTTTTGTCTGCTCTTTTCTGAATGTCTTTCGGTCTTCACATTTTTCTTCATTTATCTATACTGCAACACAAAGGAAAATAGAACAAGGAGCATAAAAAGAAGGATGTTAATGGTAATAGAAACTCAGTCAGCCTATGCTACTGACAGTGGGGCAGAAGGCCAAATAAAATGCTTCTTAAGGGCAGAAGCACTTAGGATAGAGCCCATCCATTAGAGCAGTCCTTAAAGACAGTTTCAAAAAGGAATTATGACAAGTAGCCTGTTTGTGGCCTTCAAAAAAAGTACCATATGCCTTAAAGACACTTAGCAGTTCTTAAAAACTTTAACGTGCAAAAGGTTCAGATGCAGATTTTGAGATGATCTGAGAATCTGTACATTCAATAAATACCTCCAGGTGATCCTGGTCTTAGGAAACTTTGAACTCTTTGGCCAAACAATAAACAGCAAGGACCTGAGGAATGGTATTACCAGGTAAATGGTTAACCAGTAAACATCATCTTTTTCTAAAGAAAAGTTTTTAAAAATTAGTTTATTTGGCTGCACTGGGTATTAGCTGCAGCATACAAACTCTCAGTTGTAGCATGTGGGATCTAGTGCCCTGAGCAGGGATCAAACTCAGATCCCCTGCATTGGGAGTGTGGAGTCTTAGCCACTGGGCCATCAGGGAAGCCTCAATAATCTTTTTTCAAATCTCTACCTTGAAGCTAATTCTCAAGACAAGCAAATTCCATTTTAATATTTGCTGAATATTACTTAAATTCATTGGTCTTTACCATTTTTAGCAACTTTCAAATTATAATAGCTACTACTATAAGAGTTATTATGCTCTAAATGCTATCATCAGCGTTTTACATATGTATCTTAATATTCTATTTTATAGATGAGCTTCAGCTAAATAAGTACAGACAACTACTATGAAGTAACAGATTTGGAAATCAAATACACCTGTATGTTACTAAAATCTGTGATCTACGGAGTCATGGGTTGTGTTGTACAAGTCACTTCAGTTGTGTTTGCTTCTTGGCAACCCTATGGACCACAGCCCATGAGGCTCCTCTGTCCATGGGATTCTCCAGGCAAGAATACTGGAGTGGGTTGCCATGCCCTCCTCCAGGGGATCTTCCCCACCCAGGGATCAAACCCAGGGATAGTGCCACCTGGGAAGCCCATGGAGTCTATACCTTCCACTAATTATACCTTAATAGAATTAAAATCAATAAATAAAATTTTTATTTTAGATTTTTAAACGGATAGAGGGCATTTTTCTCTTAAATATTCCTCACTTTAGAAAAAGACTGCCTGGAATTTCATTACATGGTGAATTTTGACAGTATATTTAAGTACCTTAACAATGACAGGGATTCTCTGATGGCTCATGCAGTAGAGTCTCCCTGCAACTCAGGAGACACAGAAGCCACAGGTTTGATCCCTGGGTCAGGAAGATTCCCCTGGAGGAGGAAATGGCAACTCATTCTAGTATTCTTGCCTAGAAAATCCCATGGAAAGAGGAGCCTGATGGGCTACAGTACATGAGGTCTCAAAGAGTTGGACACAACTGAGCAGCCGCAGTGCATAGTGGTTTGTGTTCTTTCAAAGGACCACTGTACATGACCAGATATAAGTAACAATGACATGGCAACCCTGAAAACAAATAAATCTTAAAATTGCTTTTCTAAATCAATCACTATCTTCAATGAAAATCACTAAATATTAAGAACTGATTCACTATTTACAAATCAGTGGTTCTCAAATTGGGCTGACAACTAAGAATCACTTAAGGAGCATCTTAAAAATAAAAACTCTGGGCTTCATAGCAGTTCTTCTGAATTGGGGTTTGACCCCCAAATCTTTACTTTTGAAAGCTTTGCAGGGTTTTCTGATGAGTAAGGAGAATTCAGAATGTCTGTTACTCTGATTCCAGATTCTACAGTGACTATACTGAGGACATAAAAGGGTGAAGTCTGCTAAAGACAGACAACTTGTTAAGTAGCACAGTAGGCTGGAAAAACAATATCCTAATTCTGCGTTTAATGCTTTCAACACCAACTCAAACAGCTGGTTTTGATAAAACTGTACTTATTTCTGCACTGCTGCTTAGGCCCTGGCAATAATTCACTATCGTCTTGCAACTTATTCTCTCATCTGCAAACTGGGAATAATAATAATGCCTATCTCTTAAGAGCTGGTATGAGGATTAGTATATTCATTACATAATGCTCCTAACACAACGCCTGGCATATACTGAGTGCTCATTAGATAGGTTACATAGCCCACTAAAAGAGCATGCCTTTTTTTAATTAGGGAGAATTTACTAAACCACTCCAATTACGAAATGAGTAAGAAACCCATGTTTAGCTTAGGAAATCCAAAAGGACTTTAAACTCGGGTTAAGGTTAAAATCAAGAACTTGCCTGATTCTCTCACAACAGTTTCTCATAGGATGCCATAGAATCATCTCGTGAACCAATCTCTGGACGAAGACCAGAACTCTGTATTTTTAAAATAACTCCCCTTCTCCCCTAACCAGGTGTTTCTTATGCAAACTCAGGTTTGATAACAGTTAGTATACAGAATCAGTGACCAAATGTCCTCTGAAGCTCCAGCAAAAATATATATATATATACTACTGTGCTCTGTAACCAGAAGAGCAGCGTAATCAGACCCTGATGCAAACAACAGCTGGGGACGGCTGTGGGGAGTAACTGTGGTGACCCTCTCATCTCCTCAGAAACAGAAGATTACGAAAGCGCGGTCCAGCAGACAGTGCGGCCACAAGGAGCTAAAGTTAACTCAACAGCCTCCTTCCCAGGGCTAAGGCCACAGGAAAACGACCTTGGAGGGCGTATTAGGCCGGAGTGGCGCCAGGAGGTTAACGACCCTCCTGCCCGGTTCTGGTGACGGCCAGGAGTCTGCACTACACCACAAGCCAGACGACGGAAGTGCGTCACCCCAACATGCCGAGGAATGCCGGGAATTGTAGTTAATTGGCGGTTTCTCTTTTGCCCCAATTCGCCTTTCTTCTAAGAAGCAGACACCTCGGAACCGTAATGCAGGTCGATTTATGACCCACAAATCTAATCCTTCCCTTTTCCAGATGACAAAGGGAACTCTCTCAGAGCGCATGCGGAATACCGGACCACAAGTCCCAGCATGCTCTGCAGGGCGCCGGGAACGCCTGATCACCGTCGTAGGTGCGGGCCGCATGAATGGAGCTTCTGGCGTAAGGCAAAGCCCGCCACCGTCCGCGCAGCCGGTGCCTGCTCCCAGAGCGTGAGTGCGGGTTGTGGGCCGTGCGCGTGCGCGCCCAAAGGGGGTGCGAGGCAGGCACGCCCGGCCGTTGCCGGCGCGTGGCTGCTGAGGTTGGCGGCTGTAGTGCCGCGCGCCCGACTGACCGGTAGTTGCGGGGCCTCCAGCCTCGCTCCGGGCTGCGGGCAGCCGTGGCGGCCGCCGGCGACCGCAAGGGGCGGAGGAAAGCTGGGGGCGGAGGGGGGCGGCCTCGGCACGCAGAGGAACTGCAGGGCATGCCCCGAGACAACATGGCCTCCCTGATCCAACGGATCGCCCGCCAGGCGTGCCTCACCTTCCGGGGCAGCGGGGGCGGCCGCAGCTCTTCCGACCGCGGCGAGGCGCCAGGCCCGGAGGCGCCGATACCGCAGGGCTTCCCGGAGAACCTGAGCAAGCTGAAGAGCCTGCTGACCCAGGTCCGCGCGGAGGACCTGAACATCTCCCCGCGTAAGGCCACGGTGCAGCCGCTGCGGCCCAACCTGCCGCCCGTCACCTATATGCACATCTGCGAGACCGACGGATTCAGCCTCGGCGTGTTCCTGCTCAAGAGCGGCACCTCCATCCCGCTGCATGACCACCCGGGCATGCACGGCATCCTCAAGGTGCTCTACGGGACCGTGCGCATCAGCTGCATGGACAAGCTGGAGGTGGGCAGCGGGCAGCGGCCGCGGGCCCCGCCACCAGAGCAGCAGTTCGAGCCGCCTCTGCAGCCCCCGGACCCGGACGCGGCA
>NW_011494952.1:3138307-3151113 GCF_000754665.1 Bison bison bison | reverse complement strand
GCCAGCGGCCCGTGCTTCCTCACGCCGCACCGGGACAACCTGCACCAGATCGACGCTGTGGACGGGCCCGCCGCCTTTCTGGACATCCTGGCCCCGCCCTACGACCCCGACGACGGCCGGGACTGCCACTATTACCGAGTGCTGGAGCCTGTCAGGGCCAAGGAGGCCTCCGGCTCGGCCTGTGACCTGCCCCGAGAAGTGTGGCTCCTGGAGACCCCGCAGGCCGATGACTTCTGGTGCGAGGGGGAGCCTTATCCAGGTCCCAAGGTCTTCCCTTGAAGCCGCCGGCGCCCGAAAGCGGTGGGCCGAACACTTGCCCTACTCAGATCTAGGCTTGGCTGGCCGCGACCCCATCACAAGGGCTTTCTTCCTTCCCCCAGCCTGGGTGTTGGATCTACTGGAATGGGCAGTAGCCGCTTCCTCGGGAGTCTTGGGAAGCGCGGGCGACTGGATTGCAACCACCGGGCACTGTTTTGGGGGCGGAGTAGGCGGGGAAGCTAGGTTGTTTCCTGACTCTGTCACTGCCACTGGGGTTTGGAGTGGGGGGAGGGGGAGGGGACAGGGGACTTATCTGAAGTGCTTCCATCTTAAAGCCATAATGAAAATTTTCTTTCCTCTGTTCCCATCCTATTCAAAATATACAAAGTGGTTTTCTCTGCCCTCCTCTGGGTAAATAGGGTTTGTTTTCCACTTGTGTCCTTATGTCCTTTTACTGCTTATTGTTATAGTTCTAACTTATTGACTTTGCATGACCTAGTGGTTTGAATAGTTTTTAGTTCAAGTCATTGGTAAAAACTAGGTTTAAAGAGCTGAGCTACTATTTAAAGTGAGCTGTCCGGCCTAATTAAGTTTTGTGAAAATTAAATCCATCTTTTCAGATTTGAGGGATTACACTCTTAACTATGCATGTAGAGGACAAGATTTCTTTTCTTTCCTCCCCTTGCCCAGTAACCATATCTCGGTTACGCTGGTGGCAAAAACTAAGCAATTCAAGCACCTGTATATCTCAGTGACAAATGATTACTTAGGGCTTCCCCCACTGAGTCTCCAGATCTAGAGTTGAGCAGATGTTTTTATCACCTTCAATGCAAAAACTGTATTATCCTGAAGTGACTTTTATGTCTTAGTGTACTTTAGGAAGTAATAAAGTAATTCTGTATTTTCTAACCAGAGCTGAATCAGTATGCTTCCAAACAACTGAATGTAAAACACTGGTAGCCAGCTGTTGAATTCTGTGTGCCCCTATTTACTTCCAGTATTTTCCTGCAAAAGTAGAGGAAAACGTTGATGACTGTTTCAGATTCTCTTAGGAGCTCTAATGTTCGAGGGGCTGGTGGTTCCAGCTGTGTTGCTGGTGGCAATGTTCTTAGGACAGCCCCCCTCAGTGCTTGCTTCATCTGGGGTGGGTTTTCTGCAGGAAGAGAGGCATGGATGACCAGGGCTAGATAACTGAGAATTAACTATACTGCTAGCCACTTTAGGGCACCCAAACTTGGGACAAAACACTTCCCACTCCGAACCTCTTGAACTGTTGTGCTATCTGTGACTAGTTTTATCTTTGTCCTTTTAATAGGCGGAGCAGCTTTACCTTGTTTACAAATGTATTGACACCATTTGCTTCAGGCCAAGGAACACTCCTGTTTCCCCCCTTTTTACTATTTATAGGATTCCTTTTTTCACAAAACTTTTAATAAAAACAAACTGTAAAAATAAACACATTAAAATTTGCCCAGCTGTTGTCTAAGCCCTCTTGATTGACTTATCCAGGTAGTAATTGAGTTCTGTAATAAGGAGGGATTTGCTATTGGTGGAAAGTGATGACCCTGTAGGGAAGCAGTATGTGCCTTTGCCTCTTTGCACACTCAGTTACAGAGGCCCAGAGTGAAGGAAGCTTTGTTCCCAAACTTAGAATGGAAAAGCAAATTCTTAATGATTTTTCTTAAAAAAACAAAAAAGATGGTACTCAATATGATATGCCAACTGTGCTGTAAAACCTCACAGAGGCATAATGCATTTCTTCTGGGTTGCTAAGTTGTTTTATGACAGTGTCCCATTCTGGTGTGATTTATTATACCTTAGGGGGAGTTTGAAGCACTTCTTTATGCTGTTTTGTTTGAAATTAAGTTCTAGATATGCAAATGATGACTTCCTTTAAAACTGTTCACAAGGGTTTTTTTTTTTTTCATAACAGTGATGAATGTGTATTATCAATTACATACCTACCTGTTTTGAATTATATTGTAGCAAAAAGTTGACCAACTTATAACAGTTGTTGATGATGGATGATGTTTAAGTTATAATACAACCTGGAGTACATTAAACTAACCTACAAAGATTCATTCTGGAAATAAGACAGTAATAAAGGAGGAATTGTTTTTCCAAATTTCATTATGAAAATTTTTAAAGTTTTCATGTACAAGCAAGTTGAATGAAAAGACTAAGGTGCTTTTTAAAAGAGTAACTGAAATTATCGCAGGCCAAAACAGCAATATATATCTAATTTAGTTCAGTAAGAACAGTGGAACTTTGGGTTCACTAATAAATTGAGTAAATTAATGGTGAAAACAAAATTAACTTGTTATAGTGAGCCACTGAGGAAAGAATATCCTTAAAGACAAAATATGCAGAAAAGCCTTGCACCTTTCTGCATAAACTCTTAGATATGATCATGTGCTGCTGTTGTGTTTCCTTATATTCCTGTAATATGGGTAACAACTGTGGAAAAAAGTCTTCTCCTACAGAGACTAATGAGCACAATGATACTAATCACTTAACTTTTCTGTTGAATAACAAATGCAATAACTGCCTCTCATGGATGAAAGTTTGTCTAATACTTTTAAAGCTTTTTAATTCTCTGGTTATATCAATTTAGAGTATTATATGTCTACCTACTACTTTATGGGAATTGATTTTTTTTTTATTAAGTCTGAATTGCATGGATGGAATTTACACTAACTGCTGTTTACCAGTGAAAATGATGAACTGTTTTTTAAAGTAACGTGTGTTGGTCAACAGGAGTGGGTTATCTGACCTTTTAACACTAACAGCCTTTAACTTTTCCCCAAACTGACACCTTTTATTCCTTCTGCATTGTCCCCTTGTAGGTGCATTAGTCTAGGCATCTCAGGGGGATTCTCGTCCCTGATCTGTTCCAAATAGTAGAATCTTGTGCTCTAGTTCTGCTCACCGAAGAAGCAATAGTGTGTCTTTAATTCAGGACTCTGCCCGTTACTATTCAACTCTAACCTGAAGGCAGGGCCACTCTTGTAACTCTCTTGTTCTGAATTCAGAACTTCACATCACACACAGAAGCTGACCATTGATTCTTACAGTACAATGAGTGTCAAAGAAGGAAATCATTTGTTAAGCCCCATATAATATGATAATGAATCTTCTGATCCAGGGATGTTTACATTTCTGGATTAAAATCTGTACTTATGGAAAATAAAGGCATTTTGAAATTGTTCAGAGGTAATCTTATTTGATTATTGCAAAATGGAGGAGAATGTTACTTGAGCTATGATGTCTATATTTGAATTACTGTAAAAGGTTCACAGTCTGTATGGTAACATTATGTTGTAAAAAACGGGGTCTTCTGGAGATTCTAAAGTCCAAGTAATAATATAAACTGAATAGTTTATTTCCCTGTTTGTAATCTTTGAAACAGCCTGATTGAAAACACATCTGAAATTATCTAACATGCAACCATACTATTTTGCTGCACCAAAAATACTGCTTTTATATTTAACCTAAGGAAAATAAGCTAGTGCAGAAAAAAGAAAAACAACTTTCATTCTTGGAGGAAAGAATCTATGGACTTAAATATTTTCTTGTCTTTGCTTTTTCTGTAAAACTTGTTTAACTACTTCGGATTGGCAGCATTGTAGGCACTTGTGGTGAGGGGATAGCGACCTTTCCTTCCCACCAGCACCCCCAAAGTTGTATTGAACTGTTAAAATATCACTACAGCCATTTTTAATATATACCAAACAATTTGCCTTAGTTTCATTAGCAGTTAGGATATTGAAATTAAATAGCCTGGTTTACAAATAGTTGGAAACCTAACCTAAAATTAGTATACCTATTTTTAATGTGTACTGAACCATCTCAACTGCATTATAATCTTTAAGGAATTAGTCTCTGGACATTTATTTTTAATAAGAATTCCCAGAACAGCTGAAACATCTGTATTATTTAATAAAGCATATTGACTAAAAGAGAGCAGACCTATTAGCTTTATATCCTTTATTTCTTGGGCGGAGTAAAAAAAATGAGACACCTGTGAAAAGTATCCCGAATGTTTCAAGCAGAGTAAAATACGATTAAAGATTGACCTAACATGTTGAAGTCAAGGAGTAAAACCCAGACAGTTGGCTCTGAAAAAACACCAAGGTGTATTCCTTATGGTATGGCAATGCCAGGTCACCAAACCTACATCAAGGCAAAAGTGACTGTGTAATCAATTTAACTATCAAAATGTCTTTCATCTTATTAAAAAAAGACTTTAGTCTGTTGCTTTGTAAATGATTTGTTTACCTTGTCTTGATTGAAGGAGCTCTAAAATTAAAATTTGGCAAGACAATTATAAATCACATAAAACTTAGATGTATCTATTTATGGCTTCCCTGTTGGCTCAGGTTGTAAAGAATCTGCCTGCAACGTGGGAGACCTGGGTTCGATCCCTGGGTCAGAGAAGTCCCCTGGAATGGCATCCCACTCCAGTATTGTTGCCTTGAGAATCCCATGGACAGGAGCCTGGCAGGCTACAGTCTATGCAATGGCAAAGAGTCCGATCAGACTGAGCAACTAACATTTCATTTTCATTTAGGTTTATTTTTTAATGATGTTTTAGTAGGAGAGTATTATTAAAAAGTTATCAAAATGGCATTGTTGTATATACAAAACGTCTTTAACAAAATTGGCCAAGCAAGGATGATACTATGCCAACAAGCTAGGAAATAATGAATCTAATGAGATGACTCCAATCACTTAGAACGATCTGACACCGGATTTTAGGAAGTTCCATTTAGTAGTTCTGAGAGGTATTGTGCATCTTTGAAATAAGAACAGGGAAGAAATAAGGGTTACTTATCCCCGCAAATCAGATTTCAAATTCTAGTGCTGGTAAGGGCCGAAAAAGAGTTTCCCTGAGTACCAGCCACTGTCTGCTGTTCTAAAATACAAGCCATCTATTATCAGCCATGTCTTAGTAACAGTGACAAAGGACAGACGACACAGTTTTCAGATGATGTATCTAGACACTCCAATGTGTTACACTTATGTAAGGATCCAGAGGCAGTGAGTGAAGTTAAATATTCAGGTCCAGTTTTAGAGTAAAAAAGATAACAAAGACAATCTGTATTATAGATATTGTCGGGGGGAGGGGGTGTCAGTTAATTTATATTTTAAAATCACTACAAAAGGCTTGTACTAAAATGACCCCTAGAGTATTGTTTTGCAAAGCATTATCCAACGAAGGGCCATATTTACCTATTTGATTCATATTGTCTTGAGATTTTAAGGCTGGTGTACACCTGTACATCATCTAAAAAGCTGGGTATTTGTCTCTAGACCGACCAGACCTATGGCAGAGAATGATCCTTCCAAATGGGTGTAATTGGGGAGACGTCTAGAGAGAAATGAGTCCTGGGGTAATTCCTTTGGTAACCATTAATGCTGTCATCAGCAGTGTCTGAGTGCATTTTTGATCAGAAGAGGCGATAGCGCTTTTCAAAAAGTTTTCTGTGGTCATGAGACTAATCCTGGAACCTGAAAGTCATTTCCAGCTTGACCACGCCACCACACTTTCCACAAAGCCACATCTCGTCTGAGTTCCAGGCTCTGGTCAGGGTTCTGAAAGCAGTTGCAAATGTGTAGTCTCCGAGTGGGCACTTGTTTGTAAGTATTTATTTTCCGGAGCCCACTCAGGAGCAGAGAGAAGCTATAGGCTGTTACAGAGGACGGAACAATGAGTCAAAACAACGCCTCCCCACTTTTACACTAATGCATGGGGGAAATCCCCGAATGCTAGCGAATGCTCGTGTTTGATTATGAATGGAGATTGCTTTGCGGCAAGAGAGCCGATGTGGAAAGACTAGCAAAGAAAACTTGGAGACTATGGCTTGGTCAAAGTACTAAAACCCACTGGGTACTGTTGAAGTCACACCCAATAAATCTTGCATAAATAATTTCTGCAGCAAAAATATTGTTGAAAAGTATTTATTTACACTATAGTCATAAACCATTCATTATCCGAACTTTAGTTAGTGGTTTTGTGTTAGAATAAATCATTTATATTTCCACAACTATTAAGAGCTAATAACCAAACAAGTCAGCTCCAGTAACATTATTTACATTCCTATCTGCAATTTGACTACAAAGGTAACACTTTTAAGTCACAAAACAGAGCATACAAAAATATACTTTCTAAAAAAAATTCCAAATATTAATAGGCAGAAATATACAGCCATACTAAACCCAGGGAGTGATTTTTTCTCCATAGTAAGGCAACCCATTTACATGCAGACCCTGTAACATTGTCTACATCACACAAGGCACCAGGGACACGTCCAACACAACTGCATGCATCTTAGCTTCAGAGAATATATGTACATCCCCCTTTAAATAAGTTAACCTCTGACTCATTGCAAGAGATCATACATGTTTTACTTTTTCTTTTCCCAAAGGTTCAGAAATTGGAGAACAGTGCACATCAAAAATACACAAAATCTGAATGGATATACACTGAAAAAATAGTCTTTACGTTTCTCAAACCACTCAAAAAGAAGCAAGTATTGCTATGTCCCTCCCATCACATTGCACTTCTGTTCTCTAAGTTTATAATACATATTGCTTAAAGGGTTGAGATGACTAGATAAGCTTTGATTCACTTCTAGGGCAACAGAATGCAGCGTAAAGGCCATGCTTCGCCCACTGTACAGCATCCCCTGAATCAGTCCCAGGCCATTAAAGTGCACATCAGCTTTGCTTCTGCCTTTTTGCTGTCCCCATCTGAAGAGATCAGCATCTCCCAAACTACTGTAGAAAAAGTCTCAAATCAGTTCTGACATCCAGAGTCAAAAAACTAACCAGTCAAAATAAGAGAGGGGCACCAAACCTAGTCAAACAACCCTTTAAAGTAGGGTCAGGCCTCAGCCCTCTAGGCCTGAGGCCCCCCACCCAACTCCCTTCTGTGCCTCCCCATTAATTTGGGGTGACAGTCAACTCACCTAAGACAGACTAAGGTGGGCTAAGTTTTAGAAGCAGGCTAAGACCTGCTTCTAAGTGGAAAGGAGGGGGCGGGGTGGGGGCAGTGCTAGGCTCCTTCAAGGCCCTTTGCCCAATGAAATGAGGGAAGGGCAGGAATGGGTGGTAGTGTTTGTCGTGCAGCTCCAATGGACGAAGGGCCTCGGGGCCTCAAAGGGCTGGTGTGTCAACGTGAGTCTCATCTCAGGGCGTCCGGGTCCGAGACGAACAAGGGCCTAGGGACCCTCCACCAATAGTGCTGCTGTTGCTGCTGCACAGGGTCCCCCCGGCCTGCGCGCCCCCGCTGCAAGAGGCGCTGGAGGCGGCCGGCACCGCCGACGACGGGGCGCTGCTCTTTCGCTCCTTCTGTCTCAGGTGGATCTTGGTGTGGCGCTTCCTCTCATCACTGCGGGCAAACTTGCGGCCACAGTAATCACAGGCAAAGGGCTTCTCGCCAGTGTGGGTGCGGATGTGGGTAGTGAGGTGGTCGCTGCGGCTGAAGTTGCGCATACAGATCCGACACTGGAAGGGCTTGTGCCCCGTGTGGATTCGGATGTGCCTGGTCAGCTCGTCCGAGCGGGAGAAGCGCCGGTCACAGCCTTCTGCTGGGCACGGGTAGGGCCTCTCGTGCACTGGGGTCTTGCTCGGCCTGTTGGGGTACTTTCGAGGCCTCAGAATGGGCCGCAGTGGCAGATGGTGTGGGTTGTAGGCGGCCGCGGCAGCCGCTGCCGAGCCAGTGCCAGGTAGCCGGGGTCCCTCGCTGCCTCCGCCTGCCCCTGGCCCTGTGGCCCCAGCACTGGGCCCTCCCAGGGTAAAGTTGCGGATAGTGGAGAGCGGAGTGAGTGGAGGGGGGACTCGCAGGGAGTCCAGGGGACAGGGAAAGGGCTTGCGGTCTGGGCCAGCTGTACCGTGCAGGTCTCTCTGGCACTGTGAGGGGAAAAATCCAGGATAGTCTGGGATCATGGGGAAGAGACTTGGGTCCGTGGCTGGCTTGGGGGACGGATAGGAAGGAGGTGGTGGGTAGGCCAGAGAGGAGGGGGTGGAGGTGGTGGCTGCTGATAGGAACGCAGAGGGCTCCTGGTATAGGTCTCCTCCACAACCCGCATAAGGAGGCGGCGGCGGCGGAGTGTAGAGGTGGTCCAGGTCAGGCTGGGTCTGGGACATGGTGCACACACCCAAGGGTCCAGTGGCCAGTGGGTTGGGAGAGGCAGAGGTGATGCTGGAGGAGGCTGTGGTGGAAGCTGGGGAGGTGACCCCCTGCAGGATGCCTGCACTCACAATGTTGATGATACCTTCTGGGTAGCAGCCGGCACCAGGGTACTGGGGGTCAATGGAGAACTTGCCCATGTAAGTGAAGGTCTGGTTTCGGGGTGCTGAGCCCGGAGCAAAGCTGCTGGGATATGGAAGATCCAAGGACCTCTTCTCTCCAGTCATGTCAATGTTGATCATGCCATCTGGGGAGGGGAAAAGAAGAATGGAGGTGGAGCATTGAGAATGCAGCCAAGAATCCCTTCTCACCCTTCTGTCTCACATGAGTCCCACCCCAAGGACTCCAGCACTGTATAGCCGGGGCAGAATTCAACAGGTGGGGAAACTGTGGCCCAAAGACAGTAAGAAGAGGCTAGCCCAGATCCTACTGTGGAAGCCAGCCACAGTCTAGGATTCAAACTACCTCCAGGCAAACAGGATGAGCTACCCCCACCCCCACCCCTACCACATACAGCCATCTGTGGCTCCAGTCCCCAATGAAAACACCCAATAATAGCAGCAGCAGTATTAAAAATTCCCCATCTGCCTGGAAGTTCTCCCTCTCCTTTGCCTGAGGTCCCACAGCTAGGGCAGGCACTACCCAGGAGACTGACCCCAGCCAGTGCAGCGAAGGTGTCAGCCTCAAAGGTGAGCCAAAGAAGGGGGTCAATGATTTCCCGGCTGCTCCACACCCCAGGTTCCTTCCTTCCCTCCCTCTCCCGCTGCTGGAGGGAATCAGGCTCTGCCATGGAAGGAGTCTAAATAGGTTTCCTTTCCCAATCTTTTCAGCCTAGTCCCACACCTGCGCGGCCTCGCCTCAGCGCAAAAGCAGTGGCAGGGCTTCGGGGAAGGTGCGCGGGCTTCGGGAGACCCCTTGCCACCGCCAAGGAAACTCGCGGCGCCGGCTCCCTACGGGCCTCCCTCGGCAGCCACGGGGCCGCTTCCCGCCGTTGCCCGCCCCATCTCCTCCTCCCCGCCGGGCCAACCCCCTCAACTTCGCTGGCAGCGCGCAGGTGGGGGCGCTCCTTCAGACCGCAGGAGGAGCGCGCTCCGAGATTTTCCCCGGGTCTCCTCTACCGAGCAGGAAGCGGCGGACGCTTTCCTCGGGCATCTCCGCTGCTCCGCTCTCCAGACGCTCAGCTTTCCGCCAGAGCCCCGAACTTCCCCATCACTTTGCCCCTACCGCGGGACTGGGGAGGCTGGGGTGCCGCCGGCATTAAGGCTCGCATAAGCCCCGAAGCCTGGTGGGGCACCACCTCCTACTCTTATGCCTAATTCCGCCTGGGGCTGGGCGCGCCGCAGCGCACGCACGCCGGCTCGCTGGCAACCTGGTGCATCTGCCCGCGCGCCCAGCTCCAACGCCCGGGTCCCCGCTCCCGCTTTCCTCCTGCACCCACTTCTATCCTTCAAATCCAGTTCAATCAACACCTTCCACCTCTCCTCCAAGTCCCGCACACGCACGAAAACCCACCCACCACCTCCGAGCGGCGTGGGTCCCGGTTCGCGAAGGGGGCACGCGGCTTACCTCCGGCCACTCCGTTCATCTGGTCAAAGGGGCCTCCCAGTTCGGCATTGGGGAAAATGGTCACCGACGTGGGGGCGAGGTCCTCCACCGGGTAGATGTTGTCAGACAGCTGGTGCACAAAACCACTGAGAGTTACTGGGATTTTGTCTACGGCCTTGGCGGTCATCATTTGCTCCTCGCACAACCTGGAGACCCAACTCCCTCGCTACCTGGAGTGTCAGAGAAGCCGTTTTGGAGAGGGATTGGACTGAGCCTAGGTTGGTATCTCCTTGTGCCCTCCACACTTAAAAGCAACTACCCCCCTCAAAAAAAAAAAAAATCTAACAGATCTAAAACTAGCAAACAAGTTGCTGATTTTTTAAGAAGAAAGATGGCTATTTGCCACTGACTCTCGCCTGGGTTCCGGCTGGGAAGCCAGGAGTCGCTGGTGTAGTGTTATTATAACAGTCAGTGTGTCCCCTCGCCGAGCTATTAATCAATTGCTGCTCTCTCGGTTAGACGGAAAGTGTTGCTCTAAGTATTTATGGGCAGGTCCTCAATGCCCGTGACGTCACTGCCCATATATGGACTGAGGAACAGGGCTGGGCCTGGTGGCTTTTGCCGTCACATGGCCTATTTGCATAGGGGCTCGGCTGCGCGGGCTCCAGCGGGCTCGCGACTCCCAGCTTGCAGCCCGCAGGGGTCTGGGGCAGGCGGCCCGAGCCGCAGCCCGGGTCCAGGGCTCAGAGCCTGCCAGGGAGGGGCCGCGCCAAAGGTCCGGCTTAGGCTACTGTGGGAGAGCGATCGGGTCCCGGCTGCTGCGCGGCCTCCGGGGCGGGGAGGAATTCCGGTTCTCCGGACTTTCCAAAAAAGGCGAAGATCCGGTGCCGGCAGCTCCGCCTCCCCAGCCCTTGTTTGGGAGCCATTCCGGAAAATTAAACTTCGGAAAGAAACCGAACGGAGCCGAGACACTACAGTCAAACCCCTACTCACTTTCTTGGCAGCTCAAAACCGCAAGCAAAAGGAGGCAGAAAAGAAAAAAAAAAAAAAGCTGCATGCATTCACGGAAGCTGACTGCTTTTTTCTGAATTACTTGGTGGAAAGAAGTGGCTGGTGATAAGAGTGAATGCGGTATTGCTTTTTTGGAAAGTCTGTTCTATTTATACAGGAGCGAAAACGGAACAGGTTTGGGGTTGTTTGTTTGTTTAAGTATTTTGGGCACCTTGGGGGGGGGGTAGACCCTTGGAGGAGCAGATAACTGCGGGGAGCTTCGAGAGAAATCCTCAGCCGGAGACACCCCCCTTCCTGTGCCCGCGCGCTCCCCGCCCCCCTTCAGCTGCTGCGCTTAGCGGGCGCCCTTCCCGGCGCGTCTGGGCGGTCGGCTGTGTGGGGGCGTCCAGATGGAGGTTTGGACACTCACCCTGCCCCGCCACACGCACACACACTCTTACACTCACACGCGCTCCACTTCCGCTACACACACTCCAGCCCCCGCCGCCTTCTTCACACACCCACTCGCACACCTTACGCTACACACCTCCCTGTTGACAGCGCGCCCGTGCATCCGCCTCTCCAACAGAGTGACTGGTCGGCAAGAGCGGGCGCCTGGGTTTGCTCGACAGGGTGCTCTGCGAAAACACCCATCCTCGCCTTCACACTGCCTGGACCGACCGCCACCGCAGTCCCCCACCCCCAAAACCCTCCGGAGGGGCGCTCTGCCCGCATCCGAGCCCTACTCCAAAACACACACATTTAAGAGGAATATCCTTCCTTTCCCTGGCCAAGAGCCACCTCGGAGAGCCCAGAGAGGTCCAGAGTGATAGCAAACGGTGACGCTAACGTCAGTTTCAAGTCGCCATCACCGTACACACTTTTACCTTTGAGAGTTCAAAACAAAACAAAACAAAAAAAAACTGGCCCCGACAAGAACCTTTATGCTTAGTTCTCAAAACAATTTTTAAACTTTTCAGAGGTCCAGACTCTGGTCGGCTGTTCTGACCTCTCCTATCTCCTGGCGCGCCCTAGCCCGCCTTGGGAGCGCTCCGAGCCTGGCCGGGGCCTCGTAGGAGGATGGTCTCAATTGCTCAAACCTGGAGAGCGGCCGCCTGCCACCTCTTTCCCGCCCCCAAAGCAGCCGAGGCCTGGGACCGTGCGCGGGACTGCCTCTAGGGCCCGGCCCTGCCCCAGCCCGCGGCCAGCCAGGACAGCCCCAGCCTCGTGGGGGCGCGGGCTACCGAGAGCCACGGCGCCACGCCGTGGAGGCAGCGCGGCGCTGCAGGCGGCTCTCCCGCCGCTCACCTGCCGCGGCGAGCCCGCTCCCGCCCGGCCCCGCGCGCGCGGCGGTCAGGGCCCCGGGGCGGCGGTGAGCGGCCTCAGCTCTTCTCGCGCTCCACTTCTCCCTCAGCCCGCCTCGAAATTGGCCGGCCATCTTCCTGACTTAAAACACCCAGAGAAATTTTGGGAAAGTTTGTTGCTGGCGCTGCGCGCACTTTTCCAATTGGAAATTAAAAATAAAAGGGGAAAGGAAGGAAGTCGCGGCAAGATTAGCACCCTTGGAAGTACCCCCACCCTCGACAAAAACGTGAAAAGTTCCCATTTCTTTAAAAAAAGAAGAATAAAAGAAAGCTGCACTCTTACCACGTGCGCCAGCCCGCTCCGCCTGCGCTCCGGCCAGTCCTGCGGCCCCCGCGCGGACCACCGGCAAGACGACGCCTCGGAGGGGAGCCCGACTCGCATCTCCAGCCCTGAGTCCGAAAGAGTTGGGGGGTGGGGGACCGAATTATGCAAATACGGGTCGTGGCAGCGGGGC
>NW_011494952.1:3129540-3138207 GCF_000754665.1 Bison bison bison | reverse complement strand
GCGCTCGTGTCACGGCCCCCGCCGGCCTCCGAGGTGAGGCACCCACCGGCGGCAAGCGCGGGCGCCGCGACTGGTTGCGCTTCGCTCCTCTCCACGCACGTGGGCGGGCGGGCGGGCGAGTCACCGGGGCCGCCCCGCGGTGGGCGCCGCTGCCAACCCCGCGGGCGGCCACCGCGCGCCGCCCCAGGGGGAGCTCCTGGACGTCCGAGTGCGAGTGCCGGGCGAACTGGGCGCAGAGGGCAGGACGCAGGCCGGGGGCTGCTCGGGAAGGGGTGAGCCACGCAGTCTTCAGCGGCTACCCTTCCCAAAGGAGGAGGCTGAGTGGGGGTCAGATGGGGGATGGGACCCCAGCGAGGAGAGGCGGGCTTGCCCGGCCCGTCAGAGAAGCTCGTTAGAGTAAATGGGAGTGACCGACACTGGAATTATTCGCAGTTTTCCAACAACTCACACCTCCTTATGAGCTGCGCCACGTCAAGCCAGCCTTGCGCCAGGGGTTGGTTGGGGGCAGGGGCAAACAACAGCGGCAAGGAGGCTTTGCAGGCTCCGGGGAAAGGTGCCTGGGGCCACTCCTGGGAGGCCTTTCCTGAACCTCCGCTGGAAACGGGTCAGTAGATTCTCTCTCTCACTCTCTCTCCCTCTCTCCCTCTGTCCTTCTCTTCCTCTGTCCTTCTCTTCCTCTCTCTCCCTCTGCCTCCCTTACCACCTTTTAAGAGTAATAATGGAATAAAGTCCAGGCACACTCATCTCAAGGCAGCCATCCTGAGGATGGGTAATAAATTCGGAAAGCTGAAGTAACTTGCCTAGGTAGCGCAGCTGATAAGTTGTGGTGTCCAAACTTGCAACCGGGTCTTCCGACTCTAAGTACAATGCTCTGGATGCTACATTACTCATATGGGAAAACCCAGTTCCAGGAAGAGAACGGCTCTTCGAGGACTGGGAGCCTGGTTCAGCCCATCAGGAAAGAAACAGGTCACTTTCGACAGCTTCATCTTCTTCCTTTGGCATTTCTGAGGAAAAGAGGAAAGCTGAAGTCAGGGATTTCAAGAACATGGGACAAGGTACTGTCATGGACATACCCCTCTCCCCAGATTGAAGGAAGAATTTGAGTTCTTGGGCTTTCCTAGGCCGTGTTATGAATGAAGTGACCAGGTTCCCACAAAGCTAGCATACTAATAGGCCCTGTAATAAGAGAAGCCAATCCCACAGTATCCTTCCTGGAGTGAAGAAGAAGTGAGAGAGAGGGGGGAAAAAAAGAAAGGTAGAGACAAAATCCTAAAGGTGTTTACAGAGTAAGATATTGTGCCTAGGAAAGGAATAAGGGGGAAGGTGTCAGTTGAATACAGAGATGTACTGTGGTCTCTACTTTTAAGCAGTTGAGTTTATTCTGATCAAAAGCTGAACAAATAAATTCTTTTCTTTAAAATTGTCAAAAAGCTCAAGTAAATGGAATGCTCCAAGATGGATCAGTGTTATTATAAAGAGTAGCAAATTGATGCCAGATTCTGATTTGCTTTGTCCTGATTCCAGACCCAGGGAGTACAAGAGGAAGGAAGCAGAGGCGCCCCTTAGGCCTGCCCTGTGATGGGGGTGAGGAGGAAGGGAGGCACACAGGGTCCTGGCTGGCCCTCGAGGTCTACGCACTGAGTGGTTTTCAGCTTTTTTCCACAGTGTGGACTTGAGAATCACTCAATCAGTCATGAGGCATGTCACAAATAACTTGTTAACATTTGTATTTTGATTTATTAAGAAATATTTGTAAACATTTTTATAGGCTATCCCTATTGTCATGTCATTTTCACTCACTTCCATTCTAACACTGACACTGGAGTGAAACAGAATTGCCTTTAATTATGGACACACACAAGGGTGTGAATCCTGAACTCAAAAAGCATAGCTCTGTGAACCTCAGTGATGAACAGACTAATTGCCAACTCTGCCATCCAGCCAAGCCTTTCTTAAAGGTGCCCCTCTGTGCTGAGAAAACTGCTAAGTGCCCTCCTGCATTCAGCATCTCACTATGAATCTGGTAATCTCAGGGACTGTAAGCCAAACCGAGATTATGCCAAAGTTGTTGTGAAGCCTGAGAGAATCTTTGCTTCACACCAGTCCAACGTGTAGCCGAATTCATGTGTCATCGGTACAAACAATCTGGATGGGGAAGTAAGACCCCTATGATCCTGTTTTGTAGTAGCAACAGCACTGGCCTAAGCAGAGGTTCCTTTAAGGTGAACTTTAGACTGAAGCAACTTAGCATGCACGCATGTCGTTAAGTCAACAGGTATTTCTCTAGCATCTTCTATGTGTCAGGCGCTATGCCAAAGGCTACAGATCCCTAAAACTAAGCCTAGTTCCCAGCCCCTTGGAGCTTGCAGTCAATCACACAGATATACAATTGTAAACAATGACAATGTTTGACCCCAGTGAAGAAAAAAGGACAAAGGATCCGATTCAATCTAGGTCGGCTTCTCTAAGCAGAGATCTGAAGAATGTGTGAGGCTTAGGGGAAGGTCCGTGGATAGAGTATTTCAGGGAGAAAGAGTCAGTATGAAAAAGACCCAGACGTGCAGGGAAGCAAAGTGCATTTGTGGAATAAAGAAAGTTCAACGTGGGTGGAAACCTCCAGGCTGCCTTCCTTGCCTAGTGCACTGAAACGGAGGGTGGCCAATCCAGCCAGGCTCCTTGAAAGTCCCTACCCTTCTCCCACCCTTCAAAAGACTTTAACTTCTATGACTCTCCTTTTCCTCTGCCATTATCTTTTCCGGATAATGACAATGGCATTATACTTTTTACCTTTGAGGTTTTTTTTTTTTTTTTACCACTCAGCTTCTGAAGCATGCCAACAAGATTTCATCAAGAAGAGAGAACATATACAGAAATTCTTATTGGCATCAGCATTCTGTTTCAGTGACAGTCTTAATGAAATAACGTTCCTTAGTTGTCTATTTCTCCATACTGAAATGACAGACAATGTGAATTTTGTCCCATTTAAAATGAATAGAGTGGAGAAGTGCAGTCTTTCTAGTAGAAACACATCATGTCAAATCTACAGATCACTTTACCATTGCTGGCAAAGAATAAAAGGTAAATCAGTGCATTATTTATCACCATTATGACAAGCTGCATATCAACCTAGGGTCCAGGTTAATAAGTGATAGTCTGTCAATCTGGTCATTAAGGCTCGAAGCAAAATTTCCATCCCAAGTCACACTTTTTTATGCCTTTAAGTTTAAAATCTTTCAGCTTATATATCTAATTGTACAAAAAATGAAGTTCACTATAGGAAATTCCTGGAATTTTTAAAGAGAAATTTATATTTAATCTTCATCTATAATTTCTGACTCACAGCTTCTAAAACCCTTGGAAGGGAAATTCCTGGATTTTTTAAAGCACATATAACTAGTCTGCTTACATTACCAGGTTACAGGAAGCAATTTTTGTTTTTCCAAATGATGCCAGATGTACTATGGAAGCTTTCTTTCTGCACTGAGAAAAGGACGGGGCAAATCAGTGCATCTAGTTGTCAGAGCAGTTTTCCAGTATTTAAATAAAAAAGAAGGACTTCCCTGGTGGTCCAGTGGCTAAGACTCTGCACTGCTCCCAACGCAGGGAGCCAAGATTTGATCTGGCCAGGGAACTAGGTCTCACATGCTGCCGCTAAGAGTTCGCAGGCTGCAATGAAAGATTCTACATGCTGCAGTAAAGACCTGAAGCAACCAAATAAATTTATTAATTCCTAAAAGGAAAAAAAAAGAGATAAGGCCCCAAACATTTCATATTTCAACTGAATAATCTTGATATTACAAGCTCTGGAGACCCATCTGGTCTGGGTTCAGATCATAGATCATGGGCTCAAAGTCTAACTCTGACAGTACCCGGCTGTTTGTTCTTAACTAAATTATATAATTTCTCTGTGCCTCAGTTTCCTCAACTATAAAGTGGACAAAATGATCACGTATATATGTATATATACATATATAAAATATCTCTATATATCATGGGCGTGTGTGCGTGCTATGTGCTAAGTCACTTCAGTCATGTCTGACTCTGTGAGACCCTATGGACTATAGCCCCCCCAGGTTCCTCTGTCCATGGGGATTCTCCAGGCAAGAATCCTGGAGTGGGTTGCCTTGCCCTCCTCCAGGGGATCTTCCCGACCCCAGGATCGAACCCATGTCTCTTATGTCCCCTGCATTGGCAGGTGAGTTCTTTGTCATTGGTGCCACCTCATGAGTGTACTAAGGATTAAATACAGTGATATATACAAAGCACAGTGCATACTGTTAGCTATTAAATTATCACTATTATGGAACACCCATTTGGCAAACAGACACGGTGCAGTGTTTTTCTCAGTTCACTGCTTTATTCCTCACAACCACCTTGAAAATTAAGGCTATTTATTCCTGTTTTACAAATCAGGGAACTAAGGCTCAGAGGAGATACCCAAATTCACCAAGTAAGGAAGTGGCAGAGCCAGAATATGAACTCTGTTCTCTCCATTGCCAGAGCCCACATCTTTCAAGTATTAATACATCATGTGGTACAGAGCAGCCTACAGATGACTAAGATAAAGCTGATAAAGCATAAGAGTAGCTACACTACAAATATTGATATGTGAGGTGTTGGTAATATTTATTCTTAAATTCTGAGTTTCCACTTCCAAAAATAATGATGAGAAAAGCTAATCCAGAAAGCAGCACAGATTTGCATGGAACTCATAACAACCCCTACCCTTCTGGAAAACGTCATCTAAACTTGGAAAGCCAAGTTCCACATTCCAAAAATTGAATTGACACAACACCCCCCCCTTTCTCTCCCAGAAATATCAAAATACATAACAGTAATAGTGTTGCTTTTTCAAGGAAGTTTGGAAATGTGGAATAGAAATTATAGTTTTTGGAAGAGTGGATTAGTGAATGACCTCCAAAATCTGGAGATAGGGCTCGAAAAGAGACATTCTTAGCCTTGCTGTCACCTGTGTAGGGGACCTGCCTGGTGCTGTTGTCTCACTTATTTTCTATGCTGTTACTTTTTCAAATCCTTTATAAATTCCCTGAAGGCAGGGACCTTGAATGGTGTTCTCCTGTCTGTGCTCCAGTAAGCAGAGTTCTGGAGAGAAACTCAAAGTACACCTTCCCAGCAGGGAAAGGGAATGAAACCTGGCCTTCTGAGATTTTCATACGCTGTCTTATCCGAGAACTCCTAAGTAACTATTTCTACCAGTCCACAGATGTTTTCCCCAGAAGCTGTTGGATTGCAGAATAAAGATACGGACCTCAGAAAACATCCTCTGAAGGGTTTGTCCTCAGGTATGCTCTTTGTTGGAGATTTAAATCATCCAGTTCTGAGCACCACGCTCTAATGTAAGCTTAGGGGGTGCCACTGATGTGGTGGCAGCCAGCCAGCAGTGAGAACCACTTCAGAGACATCTACCCTGAGCCCTGTTCAAGGCATCCGGCCCTCCTTCCTGACTCCTCGCTTCCTCATACAACTGGTCACCGATGCAAAGTGACACAAGTCACTGGTGAAGGGAAAGGACTAAGGGCAAGGAACCCCAAGACTCCCTTACCAGTTCTGCCCTTGCCAACTGACTGATGGTTGGTGGTTGATGCTGGGAGAGACCAGCTGAGTGTGCTCCACTCTACCGCTCAAGCCTCTGGTGGCAGCCTTTCCCCATATCTGATGATATGTCTTAACTATGTGCCACAAAGATGTAGAACCATCAGGTCCCCTCATTCCTGCCCAGAATTTTAAATAACAGTCAAAAAGTCCACAATGTTTAAAAAGAGTTTACGTTCTCACTGTTTTGAGTGAGAAAAGTGGTAGGGGTGGAGGGAAAGCATTGGTTAAAGGGGAATGCCAGCAGCTGTGCTGAGTGCAGCACTGTTAGTGGGAAAAGCCCCAGACTAGGGTGGGCTCAATGATGTCTCTCCAAAATAATAATATTCTCAATAGTAATAATAATAATGCTTAATATTTATTGAGCATTTGGTCACTCAGATGGTAAAGAATCTGTCCACAATGCAGGAGACACGAGTTTGATCCCTGAATCGGGAAGATTCCCTGGAGAAGGGAATGGCTACCCACTCCAGTATTCTTTCCTGGGAAATCCCTTGGACAGAGGATCCTCTGGGTGGTACCATCCTCTGGGTGGTAAAGAGTCAGATATGACTGGGTGACTAACACTCTCACTTTTCACTTTTAAGGGTACTCAGCACTCTGCTGACTATGTTCCCTTATCTATTAGTCTACCAACCACCCCAGGAAGCAGATATCATTACTCTCTTCACTTTGCGAATGAGGAAACTCAGTCACCAAAGCCCACACCACAGAGCTAATTAAGCAAAAGTGCTAAGACGTGACCCCAAGCAATCTGACTCCAACACTTGGACTGCTAGTACGTACCTTAGCCCATGAACTAGGCAAGCCACTTAACTTCTCTGCACTTCTTAACACTGGGACTGGACTTGTCTTCCTCAACTGCCCTCAGCCAGAGAATTGTGGTCAATCAAAGGAAAAGGACTAAAGATGTGTTCTCAAAAGCGGAACATTCACTTCACATCTAATTGTTGCCTCCCCAGGTGATAGTTTGGGATGCTGGAGCTTCAGTTGTCAGAGATGAATATAGATCAGGATGTAATAGAAGGTGATGTTTGTGATTCCAGGTATTGAACTGAATTTCTAACCTTTTTGCTTGCTGACTAGTCCTAAAGCCCTTCAAAGAGGTCTCTTTATCCCTCCTCACATTGAAGGGTGGTCCAGACCCGTGTTCTCCTTTTCATCTGGAGATGGGGTTGGAGAAGGAGTCTACTGGCATACTGGGGCCTTTGGAAAAAGTCCTTGCTTGGCAGTTCTGCTTCTACTTCTCCTGCTAATAATAGGCCTAGACACGGGGTCACACTCCTTCCTGGATCCTAATAATTAACTAGAAAGCATGTTTCTGCTCAAAAGCTGTTGTACCTGAGAGAATATTGTGGTCACAATGCATTCACCACTGGGTAGCGGAACAATTCCAATCAATGGCCTTGTAAGCATACAATCAGAGCCTCCCCAGGGATCTGGCAACTCCCAGCCTTTTCAAATTTGAAAGATTGCTTTTTTAAAAATATGATTATTTAATCAACAGCCCGTGGAAACTTCAAAAAGAGGAAAATGAAAACAATTTAGATTCTTTCTTCTCTCTGTTTGGCTTTTATGAAACAAACAACACCAAAGACATGACCAGGTTGACCACTTTAGTCCCTTCATCTGTTACTCAGAAATCTTGGGAATGGAAGCCGCTTTAAAAGGAGGCCTATTTCCTTGCTTTTCCTGCATTTCGGGCTTGCCATCAAAAACTCTCTCCTATAATAGTAACTTGGATGGAATGTTACCCCTGAAATGAAAAACAGTATCTGGAATCCCAATATGTAGATATCCTAGGTAAAAGCTGGGTGGTTCCAGTTGAGCCAGAGTGGGCTTGACTTCATCCACTCTGTGCAAAATCTCTGGGGTTGGAAGCCACTGCTCTGAATGTACAAAGCCAGCCCACAATGTTCTGTGGCTGGGGCTGGTTTAGACAGGTGAAGCAGAGAGCAAACGAATGTATAGGGATGGACCTGTGTTGCTTTCAAATATCGGGACAAGTTCATGGTGTTTTGTTAATCCATTCAGTGAATATTTATTAAGTACTTTGTATATACCAGGTACTATGCTAGGTGCTTGGGATGTTTCAGTGAACAGAATTCCCTGTCTTTATGTAGCTTACAGCCTGAAAATTCCTATGAATTTAATTCCATGAACTAAAAAAAAAAAAAAAAAAGGAAAGGAAACCTCTGTAGTTTCTTCCCTGTCTTCAGCCAGAAATATGCTTAGGCCACCCATACCCAGGTACAAATCTCTCCTAAGGTCACTAGAGAAAGAATACCAAACGTGCTTTAGTAACACATTCCGGTGTTTAATATCCTTGAAAGACATTTTTCAGAGATAGAAAACACCCCCTTTTGATTATGTAATTTATTTTATTTTCTCCTCTGGAGGCATGAAAGAAATTAGTCATGATAGTCTGAGCAGAACCTGTCACAGGCTGAACTATAGCTCTCAACCTTTTCTGTTTCCCATGGAAAAATCTCCATTTCTATAGCCTATCCTTAGAATTGTTGCCTTTTGATCCTTTCACCATCCACCTCAACTCCGATAAATTTCCTAATTCCTCAAACTTCCCAGTGATCATAAAGCCTAACAAGACATTTTATTTGGTACTCTACCCTTTCCAAGCCCTTTTCATAAATGTTACTTCCTTTAGGCCTTGAAATACAACCCCATGATGTTGGCAAGGCCACATTCTCTTCTTTATTGTCCACAGAAGCCAAGTGAGACCCAGAGAGGCTCAATGACTTACCTAAGGTCACACAGGTAATAAGGAAGCAGAGCCAGCATTCCTAGCCAAGTCTCCTGGTGCTGATGTTGGGAGCTCTGTCTATTGCAAGCCTCAACTCCTGGTTGGGTAGGCCCAGGCATGTGAACACTTGTGAAATCCCTGAGACACTTTTATGGCTGGTGGCCAGGTAACATTTAGGTCATATCTCTGTTCCCCAGGTGTGTACTGACCCTGTTCTGTTCCTCCATGCCATTTTATCCCCAGTGGGTGAAGACTGGTAGCATGAAGTTCAACATCAACAACCAGATCCT
>NW_011494952.1:3125414-3129440 GCF_000754665.1 Bison bison bison | reverse complement strand
TTTTGGGTCCAGCCCCTGTAGTCCTCATCTGTCTCATTTCTGTGAGATTGGCAACTGACTCACTGATTACCACTCTCCGGATTATCAGCCTGTCGTGCAATCAGAAGAGATTCTCATCTCTGTGGGATGGCTAAGTGTGGTTGGGTATGTCTTACTGGGGTGACCAGCCTGACCAGGGGAGGAGACAAATTTAGCAGCTTCATCAACAGAAGGCTTTGATGGTTTTGTTTTTTGTTTTTTTCCCCCAAACTTAGCTAACCTGTGTCACAGTCTGCTTAGAGATGATTGCAATAGTATTTTTAGGTAAAATCTTTTATGTTTGTGGCTAAAATTTGGCCCATTTCAACTTGTTTGTCCAATGCCTGACACTGCTTTCCCCTCTTGTTTCTTGCCCTGAAGGGTTGCAAGGGAGTCAATACATTTGGAAGGAGCTGACTTGAAGACCCAGAAACTGGCCAGTAACTGTGCTGGTGCATCTTTGGATCTGGCTCATCAGAATCCTAGTTCCAAGAATCTGTACTAAAACAATAACAACAACAAAGAAAATGCCCTTTCAAAAAGCTAAATTTGATAAGAATCTGATTGCCTGTTATGCTAAGTTATGCTAAGTCACTTCAGTTGTGTGCGACTCTGTGCGACCCTAGAGACGGCAGCCCACCAGGCTCCTCCGTCCCTGGGATTCTCCAGGCAAGAACACTGGAGTGGGTTGCCATTTCCTTCTCCAATGCGTGAAAGTGAAAAGTGAAAGTGAAGTCGATCAGTCGTGTCCGACCCCTAGCGACCCCATGGACTGCAGCCTACCAGGCTCCTCCATCCACGGGATTTTCCAGGCAAGAGTACTGGAGTGGGGTGCCATTGCCTTCTCCGATTGCCTGTTACAATTTGTAAAAATCCCTACTCCTTACCACCCACCATATGCCCTTGCATGACTTGGCCTTGACCTCCCCTTTAATCACAGCTCTTTCCTCTTTCCCCAGGCTCACTAAATTCAGTCCCCTCTTCAGCAGCTTAGGCTCCTTCCCATCTCAAGAACCTGTGTGCTCCTCCCTTCATCCAGAATGGTTCCTGCCCTGACGCTTTGATCACCCCACATCTAGTTCTTCTGCTATAAACTAAATTTTTGTGCCCCCTCCATCCAAATTCAGATGTTGAAACTCAATACTCAAAGTGATGGTATTAAGAGGCGAGGGCTTTGAGTGGGGCTTAGGTCATGAAGGCAGAGTCCTCATGAATGGAATTAGTGCTCTTCTAAAAGAAACCCCAGAGAGCTCCCTTGCCCCACTTCCACCTTGTCAGGACACTGAAAAGATACACCATCTGTAAGTCAGAAAGTGGGCTTTTGGGGAGGGACAAATTGGGAGATTGGAACTGACGTATACACACTACTATGCATAAAATAGATAAATAATAAGGACCTACAGGTTACCACAGGGAACCCTGCTCAATGATCTGTGGGGACGTAAATGGGCAGGAAATCTAAAAAACAGTGGATATATATATACATGTAACTGACTCATTTTGCTGTACAGCAGAAACTAACACAACGTTGTAAAGCAACTATATTCCAGTAAAAATTAATAATATTAATAAAAGAAAGTGGGCTTTCACCAGAGACTGAATGTGTAGGCACCTTGATCACGCACTTCCTAGCCTCTAGTACTGTGAGAAAAAGATTTCTGTTGTTTATCAACTACACAGTTTATGGTATTCTGTTAAAGTGCCCAAAAGGCATCTTATTCAGATCTCAGCACAAGCCTTCCCTTCCTGGCCTTCTCCACCCTTCCGCAGTCATCCTGTCCATTACTGTGCACTGTTCTTGGTGCTGAACACACATGAGGGTAAGGACCACACATTTTTTGACCATCACCGTGTGCGTGGAGAATCCCAGGGACGGGGGAGCCTGGTGGGCTGCCGTCTATGGGGTCACACAGAGTCAGACAGGACTGAAGTGACTTAGCTGTAGCAGCAGTGTGCCCAGAACCAAGAACAGTGCTAGCATAGAGGAATGTGAAATAAGCACTTGCTGAATGAATGCATGAATAAGCAACGAGCAGTAGGGTTTGGGATCCACTGCCTAGAACAGTCCCTTTCCCCTCCCTGAGTGACAGTTGCCTCTTTTGTAAAAAGAGAGTATTAGCTTATGTGACGTCTAAGGCCCCATGCAGCTTTGGCTTTATGGGGAGCCTGAGGGCTACAGCCTCAACGTCACTCCATACTGGACTGTGCTTTTCTAGGGAATGCAGCATCTCAAATCATGACAGAGCAAAGCAGATTAGGCCCATAAAAGAGGCCTCCCTCTTTCTACAGAGAAAAAAAATCAGGCTCTGCTCTTCCTAGGAAAAGGTCAGATAATTCTGATGGGAATTGTTTTCCATGAAACCTGTTTTCTTGTTTTTCTGGTTATGCTACTTGACTTGTGGATTCTTAGTTTCCCAACCAGGGATGGAACCCATGCGCCCAGCACTGAAAGCTCAGAGTCCTAACAGTCCTAACCACTGGACTGCCAGGGATTTTCCTCTATAAAATCTTTTTGATTGAATCTTATTGCCTTGCTCATGCCAAGGCAATTGCAAATGGATGGAACAAATCATTTTTCAGATATATACATGAGATATGCTTAGAAATAGGCTTAACTGAGTTGCAACTACTGGGATCTTTTTTTAACTTTTGTAAATAATGGTGATTTATCTTTTTGCAGTCTTCAGGTATGATCTTAGGATTCCACAAACTCTTTCAAATGGCTGTCCTGTTAAAATGATATATAATAAAATGCAAAGGAGACAGTTAATAAGAGGAAAAGAAATTATTTTCTATCCAGAGTCCAGAAACTTAAAGCTACCTGTGTTCTTTGGTCCAAGGTACTTAGGGCTGCGTGTTGTTTTTGAATGAATACTGCTAAATTTCAATAAGTAAATACCATTATTATCAACATTTGGCTTTGAATTCACTAATGGCACTCTTGTCGGATTACTTTCATTTCAATAACGTATTTTAATTTGGGCTATAGAAATGAAACTACAGTTTACATACTTTTCTTTAAAATCAAGAATAAGTCAATCAAGAATAGGTTGGCCTAATTGGGACCTGGTTATTTAAACACATCACAAATTTTTAAAAATGAATTTGCAAAGAAAGAAGTCAATTTTTTTTATCACCATGTTCCAAAAGAATCAGAAATGTTAGAAATGAACAATACCAGACAGTTTTACAAATGTCATCTGTTAGAATCGGGGGGCCAGGGACTTCCGTGAAGGTCCAATGGTTAAGACTTTGTAGCCCAGTGTAGGGGGTGCTGGTTTTATCCCTGGTCAGGGAGCTAAAACTCCCACATGCCTTGGGGCCAAAACATACAGCAGAAGAAACACTGTAACAAATTCAACAAAGACTTAAAAAAAAAATCCACATCAAAAAATCTTAAAGTAAAAAAAAAGAAATGGCGGGGGAGGGGCAAAGAGAAGGAGAAAAAAAAAAGAATTGGGGGGTAGTGCTGGCAAAATAATCCACTAAATATTTTTGAGACCTAATGTGTGCTCCACCCTGTACCAGAGGTTACAGAGAATGGAATATGAATTAGATGGTTTCCTATCTCTTGAAACCTCCAAGAAAAGAGGTAAGGCAAGTGCACAAAGAAAAAGGTTGCAAGGTGGTCATGATAGGTATGATCAAACAAGTGTTGTAAATGCTGAAAAATGTTGCTCTGCAGTCCCAAGAAGAGGAAGGACAGTCATGGGTGTGGTACTGGGGATCAGATGAGGCAGAACACTTGAAAATCACTCATTTTCCAGACTTGACCCTGTCCTTCATAGCTTGGTACACCTTTCTACCCTACACCTAGCACTGTGTTGTGGCTGTGAGGAATGACTAATAAACACTGACAGATCAATCAATTGATTGATACTCAATAAAAAACAAAGGAAATATAGTCCAAACATTTGCTCTAGCAGTCAATTGGTAGAATTAGTGGGTCCTGGGGACTTACTCAAGATGAATAAAATATTTGGCTACTGTAGTTGTAGACCTATAAAC
>NW_011494952.1:3106440-3125314 GCF_000754665.1 Bison bison bison | reverse complement strand
CCCTCCTCCTTCCCCCGCTCCCCGCTCCCCGCCCACCGGGCCCCGGGCCATATTTATCATCTTCAGTTTTCTGAGCAAAGATTATTGAACCAAATCAAGGAAGGAAAAAAAAATACGCATTTGTGCAGTCTACTAAAGATGAAGGAGGTTGCATTTAGCAGCAGCTAAATTTTCTTTTCCATCAGAATACACTGAGAATTACTTCACAGATGCTTCATCAAAAAGTGGTTCTGTGGCTCTGTGAGGGGAGAAAGTGGGTCCTGAATTGTGCTGGCTTGGTTTTATAAAGTGGATGTGAAAGTGAAAGTCGCTCAGTCATATCCGACTCTTTGCAACCCCATGGACTATACAGTTCATGGAATTCACCAGGCCAGAATACTGGAGTGGGTAGCCTTTCCCTTCTCCAGGGGATCTTCCCAACCCAGGGATTGAACCCAGGCCTCCCGCATTGCGGGCAGATTCTTTACCAGCTGAGCCACCAGGGAAGCCCTTATAAAGTGGATAGATAGAAGTAAAAGTTGAGCGTCATGCACAGGGCTGGCAGTCTAGAAGATCCTTCCCCTAAAGGATATGCCAGGCCCCTAGGGTTTCCCCTAAGAAGGAAAAGACAGGGTTTCCCCACCCACCCCAAGCCCTGGTCCCTGGACTCTCCACAGTTGCTCCCCCATCAGCTGATCAGTTTTGATCTGCAGACAGCTGTGCAGACAGCTCCCCTGGGATCCAGAGGCCCTGTTAGAAAGGAACCATGAGGAATCTTCAACATGTGCATTCTAGTTTGTTACCTCTGCTTGCACCTCCACAGGGCTCCTGGTTGGAATAGGAATCTAGAAGGAGCTACAGTTGCTGAGTTTGGAGAGTCAGGAGAAACCCCATTTTGTGACAGGGGGTCTTTGGCATGAGGCTGAGGGACCAGAAATCAGAAACTTGGGGGACACAGTGACTTGGCCTCTACCCTACCCTGCCTTTTACTCTGCCTCAGTGAGAACTAGGGGATGTTTAGCAATGAGAGTCTCATGATAAGGCAGTTGACAGGAAAGAAAAAAACAGAGACCGTGGATTTTAAAGTTTCCATTTGGAGTAAATTTTCAAAATGGAAAATTGATTATTTAAATATCAATGAATTTTTTTTTTAAAGCAGGGACTTTTGTTGGTTCTGTCTCAGTGATTTTAATTAACTTTCAGAAGTCTATAGCAATAAAAGTTACCCATGATGCTATTATAGATAAAAATGTGATGGGCATAGATAAAATTACATGTTAATTGGCATAACTACCCAGTTAATATTTTAAGATTTGTTATTTACATTTCTTTGCTTTTGCTTTATTTTACATTGTAGTTCAATATGAAGATTAAGAGAAAGAACTTTCTCTTCATCTGCACTGAGTTATTTTTCACTTTGAGTTTGCTAGTTATTAGTCAGAGATGATAATAATAATTTTTCTTAAAGTGCAGGCTGCAGCCGAGAATTTCCAAATTGCTATGAGTCACCTCTGGAGCAGACAAGTCATTTATCCCCAAACCTCAGACTCAGACGTTGTGCCAGGAAGGGGATCCAGGATTCCCCACCTTTAAAACCATGACCCCTCACCATGTGGGATGGCTCTCCTTGGCTAGTCAGTGTGAGTGGCTGGGTCCCTTCAAGCAAGCCTCTGAGAAGTTTGTAATTTTCATGTTCCTTAAACCAATAACTTCTGTGTTCACTACCTCAGCATCACTGGACACATGATGCCCTAAACCTATGTCCAACTGCCAAACAGTGACAGACATTCATCAGCTGCACAGGAAAATCTGTATAGGTTACTGTGCCAAAAATGCCCAGTGTAAGGGCTTGGAGCATTAGGAGATCCTGCTTGTAGTCTTTGTTCTGCCAATAGCATTTAAGTCAAGGAATCTCAGTGTGGCTCAGTGCTAGGTCACTCAAACTTCAGTCATTTTTATTTTATTCTGCACTATTATTTACTTTTACTTTTTGTTAAATGATTTACTTTAATAAATAAATATATTGTTAGATATATTGTTAAAAGAAAACCTTATATTTACTATTGCAAAATAGAAACTTGTATTATTTAGTATAAATTTTTTTAGAAATCATAAGAACAAATATATTGGGGTTTCCAGCCAACACAGTGAAGTGGCTTTTGAAGTTCAGCTTCTGGGAATATAAAGGATTAAGTATGCGGAACAGGAACTGGCTCTCTGCTTAAAACCCAGGGCTGAGAAAGGCTCTTCACTACTATTTTATATAATGTGTATCTTAAAAAAAAAAATTGCTAACCCACTGTCTGACCCACATACTTAAGTATGTAAAGATAGATACAGTTTAAGAAATAGAACTTTAATGAAGCCACCAGCAAATTAGTGAATGAAATACAGTAGGAAGAGAGAAAAAAATAACTGATCAGAAGTCTTAGAAATGAAAAATATGCTAGTGAAAGTTATAAAACAATAAAATAAAAACCAGGGCTAGAGATAATCAGAGAGAGTGTTATTAAAGGGGAACATGTTGGGTTGGCCACAAAGTTCATTTGGGTTTTTCATAACACCTTACGGAAAATCCTGAATGAACTTTTTGGCTAACCCAATGCTACTGAAGAATTCAGCAGAACACAGCACAGACAAAAAAGATGAAGAAGATATAGAAAAAAAGAGGACAAAACAGAAGGAAAAAGGAGGCTCACATGAGGGATAGATTGAGACTCTTCAACAAACTGTTCATAAGTCCCATTAGAAAAGAATGAAAAGAATAATGGAGAAGCATTATATGAAGAGATAATATTAACAAATTTTAGCAAGACAACATAAGATCAAAAGTGTATTGCAGAGTACCCATAACACCCAGATCTTGGTTTCTGTTACCATTCTCCAATAAAAGGAACCAGGGCTCCTTAATGAAATTACTGATTCCAAGACTGCAGCAGGAAAGACACAAGATAAGCATGGAGTATCTTATAGTTTGAGAAAGTAAGAAAATAATAAAACAACAGCAACAAAAATATATTGATGGAAGTATATCAAAGGGATATACAGGGAGCCAACTGAAAGAGCCACTTCCAAGGGCCAAAGCTGGTACAGCTCAAAGAACAAAATAAATGATTGATTTATAATGCAAAGTTTAAAAATACATGTGAGTTGAATAAATTATTGAATAAATAAACCGATGGGGGAGAATAGACAAATCTCACATGCAGAAGAATTCCAAATACTTTAGGTGGATACTTCGCCCCGGGAGGTGGAACGTAACTCATTACTTAGGGTGGGCTGCACATAGAGGCTTCCTTCCAAAGAGAACAGTGTGGAAAGGAGGAAGGAAGAAAGAGTAACCTTACAAGGGAGAAACCTGCAAACACTTCCTCAAGTCAGCTAATCAAGGTTACTATATCAACAGTGATTAAGTCATGTTGGTGGTATGTACCTTCAATATGATATGATGAGAATAGCACTTTATCTGTGTGATCTTCTTCCAAAAAATTACATTACTCCAGGCTAATTATGAAGAAAACATCAGATTAATCCTTTCTGAGGTCCACTCTACAAAATACTTGACAAGTAATCTTCAGAACTGTCAAAGTTATCAAAAATGAGACAAATCTGAGATTGTTACAACCAAAAGAAATCTAAGGAGACAGTTGACTAAATGTGATGTGGTATCCTGGAACAGAGAAAAAAAGGATATTAGGGGAAATCTGAGAAAATCTGAATAAAGTATGGATTTTAGATAATACTAATAATATGCCAATACTGGTTTATTGCTGGGGACAAATGAACCCTAATAATGTAAGATAGTCATTATTCATTAAATTATACTGGATATGGGGTATATGGAAATTATATTATCTTCTCAATAACTCTGTAAATAAAAAACTTTTAAAATTAAAAGTTTTTTTTTTTAAGTATTAGTGGCCAAGTACAAGGATAAGTGAAAGTGAAAGTGAAGTTGTTCAGTCGTGTCTGACTCTTTGCGACCCCATGGGCTGTAGGCCACCAGGCTCCTCCATTCTTGGGATTCTCCAGGCAAGAGTACTGGAGTGGGTTGCCATTTCCTTCTCCAGGGATTCTTCCTGACCCAGGGATCAAACCCAGGTCTCCTGCACTGCAGGCAGACACTTTACCCTCTGAGCCATAAGTTCCCATGAAATAAAACTTGTAGAACATCAAGGATAATGAGACCATCCCAACAGCAACCAAAGTAAAAAGATTACCTATACCTGTAAGTGAGTTACAATAAAACTTACTTTAATCAACAGTAACAGAAGCCACACAACCATGGAGATAAATCTTAAAAGTGCTGATGGAAAACAAAATAACAGTCAACTTAAAATTTTATACCCATATAAGTCATTATCAGAGGATGGGAAAAATTAAGCCATTTTCAACACAGTATTTACTATTTACATACTTTAATTAAAATAATAAAAGATGCATTCCATAAAAGATAATTTTGAAGAAAAATTTATGTTGAGAATCTGCATTTCCAGATAGCAAAATTTATTATATTAATAAAACTGTGCTATGTTAAAAAAAAAAAAGAAAGAAAAACAGTGGTATTGGTAGAAAGATGGGCAAACAGATCAATGGAACAGAATAGGATCTAAAAACACATTCGCATATGACTAAGGCATCACTGCAATATAATGGGAAAATGATAGTCTTCAATTAGTGGTGCTAGATCAATTAGTTATCATATGTCAAAAAGGAACTGTGACTCTATTTCACACCATATACAAAGGTCAATTCAAAATGGATATTTAGAACTAAACGTGAAAGGTAAAACATTAAAGGTAACAAGCAATTTTTTAATGAACTTGGGGTGGGCACAGAATTCTTATATAATCCATAAAAGCACTAACCTCAAAGGAAAAATATTGATTATTTTGACTCTGTTAAAATGATGGTATTCCCATCTCTTTAAGAATTTTCCACAGTTTATTGTGATCCACAGAGTCAAAGGCTTTGGCATAGTCAATAAAACTTGTGTTTCTGAAGGACACTTTAAGAGACTGAAAAGATGGGGCCACAGAGTGGGAGAAGATATCTGTCATACATATATCTAACAAAAGACTTGCATTTATCTTGTTAAAAACCATGTTATTTTCTAGTGGAAAATAGAACATCAAACCACTCATCACAATAAAGTTTAATGAACACTAAGACACAGGAAGTTCCAGGGTACTTTGGGAATCAGTAATCTAATTAATTCCTGGCATGGCAAATCCCTTCTAAATCCTCTTGTGTTTATATGTTAGAGTAGGGCAGAGTTTGGGTGATCAATGAGCATTCCACATATCCACCTCATGAGAGAAACTATCTCTAGTTGTTCAATGGCTATTAACCACTTATTAATAAGTTAACCACTTATTAATAAGTTAACCACTTATTCAATGGTTGTCTTAACCAGATAGCCTGGCAACAAATTGGACGAGGACCTACCAAAAGTATCTGTCTTATGCAGTGATTGTCATGTCCTTGGTACCCTGAGAGAGAAAAAGAGAGGGAAATGGAGCTGAGGATTCAAATAGAAATACTCTAGAAAAAAAGACTTAAGGAAATCCACCAAAATGCCACCTCTAGGTAACTTGATTGCTTAAACTCAGATAGAGATAGGTGATGTTATTTTATTTTTGAGTTTTTATATTTTCCACGTTTTCCACAGTGGATAATGTGTTACATTTGCATTTTACAAATTTTCGGTACTTGTTAATGTTTCGCATAGAGTAGGTTTTGAAGTTCCAGACCAATTGTATAGTGACAGCAACTTGTAGAAAAGATAAACTAGTTAAAGAGATTTAGAATCTTTCTGACTACAGGAACCAAGATGCTACACCCAGTTTTTTCTTAAAAATTGTGGTGTGTGTGTGTGAAGTCACGTTAGTCATGTCTGATTCTTTGTGACCTTGTGGACCACAGCTCTCTAAGCTCCTGTGTCCATAGGATTCTCCAGGCAAGAATACCGGAGTCGGTTGCCATTTCCTTCTCCAGGGAATCTTCCCAACCAGGAATTGAACTCACATTTGTGCATTGATGGGTGGGTTCTTTACCACTAGTGCTACCTGGGAAGTCCAAAATTGTGGTGAATACATGTAATATAAAATGTACCATCTTAATCACATGTAAGTGTACAGTTCAGTGACATTATGTATAACAACTCACATTGTTATGCCACTATCACCACTTCCATCTCTTCCAAAACACTTTTCATCTCCCCAAACCAAAACTCTGTACCCATTTATTTCCCATTCCCCTTCATGAAGCCATTATTCTATTTTGTCTCTGAATTTTCCTAATCTATGTCCCTCATGCAAGTGGTACTTCATACAGTATTCATTCTTTTGTGACTGGCTTATTTCAATTAGCACGCCTTTAATCTTTATCCACATTGTTGCATGCGTCTAAATTTCCTTCCTTTTTAAAGCTGAATAATATTCCCTTGGATGCATGCACTATATTCTGTTTATCTATTCATGATTCAGTGAACAGCTGGGTTGCTCCCACCTCTTGCCTATTGTGAATAATGCTCTTATGAATGTGGGTGTACAGACAGCTCTCTGAGTTTCTGCTTTCAGGTCTTTTGGATATATATCCAGAAGTGGAACTGCTGGTGGTGATGCTGGTGGTGTAGTTGCTGAGTTGTGTCTGACTCTTGCGACCCCAAGGACTGTGGCCTGCCAGGCTCCTCTGTCCATGGGATTCTCCAGGCAAGAACACCGGGGTGGGTTGCAATTTCCTCCTCCAGGGGATCTTCGTGACCCAAGGATTGAACGCCGGTCTCCCACATTGCAGGCAGATTCTTTACCAACTGAGTTATGGAACTGCTGGACCATATCATAATTCTATATTTGATTTTTTTCAGAAATGCCATACCATTTCCCACAACCTCACCAACATTGGTAATTTTTTGTTTTTTGATAATAGCCACCATGATGGGTGTGAGACAATATCTCCTTGTGGTTTTGATTCGCATTTTTCTGATGATTAGTGATGTTGAACATCCTTTCATGTGCTTATGGGCCATCTGTACACCTTCTTTGGAGAAATGTTTGTTCAAGTTCTTTACCAATTATTGTTTATGTGTCTGTTTAGTTATACAATTTTTTATATATTCTGGATATGAATCTATTATCAGATATATTATTTGTAAATATTTTCTCCCATTTGGTGGGTTGCCTTTTCATTCTGTTGGTTTTGTTATATCCCATTTTTAATTAAATAATTTCATGAGGGCTAGGGGTATGAAAGGAATTGGAATTTTTTTTCCAGGCCAGCAATTTGCACTGGGCCCACTGAAGCTAGGCTTCCCTCATAGCTCAGTTGGTAAAGAATCCTCCTACAATGCAGAAGACCAGGATTCAATTCCTGGGTCAGGAAGATCTGCTGAAAAAGGGGTTGGCTACCCACTCCGGTATTCTTGGGCTTCCCTTGTGGTTCAGCTGGTAAAGAATCTGCCTGCAATGTGGGAGACCTGGGTTCGATCCCTAGGTTGGGAAGATCCCCTGGAGAAGGGAAAGGCTACCCACTCCAGTATTCTGACCTGGAGAATTCCATGGACTGTATAGTCCATGGGGTCGTAAATAGTTGGACATGACTGAGTGACTTTCACTGAAACAAGGATGGCCTCAGGGTGTGTGACCAAGCATTCAGAGAGCTAAATCTGGTGTTTAATGTTTTTGACATGACTGAAGATAGCAGAAGTAAGAAAATCTCAGACTAGTCTTTGGCACATCTCTGTCTTGACCCCACAACCAAATGACATGCCGAGCCCTCTCTATTCTTCTTTCTCCAGTATGGTTGAATTCATCCTTCCTTTCCATTGTTCCACTGCTACCCTCATTTAGACATCTACGATTCTACTGTAGATTTCCAAAGGACTTGCTGTCCTTCAGAATGCCCCTGTGAAAAATACAAGCTGCAATTAAATATTCCATGTTTCAACAAATTTGAGAAATCCTGGGTTAACAAACACAGGACTTCCCAGGTGGTCCAATGGTTAAGACTCCGTGCTTCCAATGTAGAGGGGGCCAAGTTCGATCCCTGGTTGGGGAACTAAGATCCCACATGCAGTGCAGCCACAAAAACAAAATAACTCTATGCCTGTAGTGACAGTCACACAACTCTGTAAATATACAAAATACTGCATTTTGTAAGGAAAGCTAGTGAATTATATGATATGTAAATTATAACTAGAATAAAAAATTTTTCAAATACTTAAACACATTTTTTTCTTGCAGGACTTCTCAGAGCATGTACTATGCAACTTCAGGTCAGTTCAGTCACTCAGTTGTATGCAACTCTTTGTGACCCCATGGACTGCAGCACCCTAGGCCTCCCTGTCCATCACCAACTCCTGGAGTTTACTCAAACTCATGCCCATTGAGTCAGTGATGCCATCCAACCATTTCATCCTCTGTCATCCCCTTCTCCTCCCACCTTCAATCTCTCCCATCATCAAGGTCTTTTCAAAGGAGTCAGCTCTTCGCATCGGGTGGCCAAAGTATTGGAGTTTCAGGTTCAACATCAGTCCTCCTAATGAATATTCAGGACTGATCTCCTTTAAGATGGACTGGTTGGATCTCCTTGCTGTCCAAGGGACTCTCAACAGTCTTCTCCAACACCACAGTTGAAAAGTATCAATTCTTCAGCTCTCAGCTTTCTTTACAGTCCAACTCTCACACCCATACATGACTACTGGAAGAACCATAACCTTGGCTAGACGGACCTTTGTTAGCAAAGTAATGTCTCTGCTTTTTAATATGATGTCTAGGTTGGTCATAACCTTCCTTCCAAGGAGTAAGCATCTTTTAATTTCATGGCTGCAATCACCATCTGCAATGATTTTGGAGCCCAAGAAAATAAAGTCTGTCACTGTTTTCATTGTTTCCCTATCTATTTGCCATGAAGTGATGAGACTGGATGCCATGATCTTCGTTTTCTGAATGTTGAGCTTTAGGCCAACTTTTTCACTTTTCTCTTTCATTTTCATGAAGAGACTCTTTAGTTCTTCTTCACTTTCTGCCATAAGGGTGGTGTCATCCGCATATCTGAGGTTACTGATATTTCTCCCGGCAATCTTGATTCCAGCTTGTGCTTCCTCCAGCCCAGTGATTCTCATGATGTACTCTGCATATAAGTTAAATAAGCAGGGTGACAATATATGCCTTGACGTACTCCTTTTCCTATTTGGAACCAGTCTGTTGTTCCACATCCAGTTCTAATTGTTGCTTCCTGACCTGCCTACAGATTTCTCATGAGGCAGGTAAGGTGATCTGGTATTCCCATCTTTTTCAGAATTTTCCACAGTTTTTTGTGGTCCACACAGTCAAAGGCTTTGGCATAGTCAATAAAGCAGAAATAGATGTTTTTCTGGAACTCTCTTGCTTTTTTTGATGATGCAGCAGATGTTGGCAATTTGATCTCTGGTTCCTCTGCCTTTTCTAAAACCAACTTGAACATCTGGAAGTTCACAGTTCACGTATTGCTGAAGCCTGGCTTGGAGAATTTTGAGAATTACTTTACTAGCGTGTGAGATGCGTGCAATTGTGCAGTAGTTTGAGCATTCTTTGGCATTGCCTTTCTTTGGGATTGGAATGAAGACTGACCTTCTCCAGTCCTGTGGCCACTGCTGAGTTTCCCAAATTTGCTGGCATATTGAGTGCAGCACTTTCACAGCATCATCTGGTAAGATTTGTAATAGCTCAACTGGAATTCCATCACCTCCACTAGCTTTGTTTGTAGTGATGCTTCCTAAAGGCTCACTTGACTTCACATTCCAGGATGTCTGGCTCTAGGTGAGTGATCACACCATCATGATTATCTTGGTCATAAAGATCTTTTTTGTACAGTTCTTCTACGTATTCTTGTCACCTCGTCTTAATGTCTTCTCCTTCTGTTAGGTCCATACCATTTCTGTCCTTTATTGAGCCCATCTTTGCATGAAATGTTCCCTTGGCATCTCTAGTTTTCTTAAAGAGATCTCTAGCCTTTCCCATTCTATTGTTTCCCTCTATTTCTTTGCACTGATCACTGAGGAAGGCTTTCATATCGCTTCTTGCTATTCTTTGGAACTCTGCATTCAGATGCTTATATCTTTCCTTTTCTCCTTTGCTTTTTGCTTCTCTTCTTTTCACAGGCTATTTGTAAGGCCTTCTCTGACAGCCATTTTGCTTTTTTTGCATTTCTTTTTCTTGGGGATAGTCTTGCTCCCTGTCTCCTGTACAATGTCACAAACGTCACTCCATAGTTCATCAGGCACTCTGTCTATCAGATCTATTCCCTTAAATCTATTTCTCACTTCCACTGTATAATCATAAGGGATTTGATTTAGGTCATACCTGAATGGTCTAGTGGTTTTCCCTACTTTCTTCAATTTAAGTCTGAATTTGGCAAGAAGGAATTGCAAACAGTACTGCAAATCTTCAAAAAGAGATTTAGTATGCAGGTATTCTAAGATTATTTAGCTGCTGAACACAGTTACGAATGTTCAGGGGAAGCACTATGAATCTTGAATAGGATCTAGAAAAATGCTAATATATGACAATCACTCAACCTTCTGATCCCATCACAGTTGAATTAATCGAACTGAAGTGTCGCCCAGAGTATTTCCTGTAAGCTACCAAAAGAAAGGCATCAGAGTTTTAGGCTCAACTTATCTTTCTGGACTTTTCATTGCCTGTGCCACACACAAACCTTACGCTGTCAAGAAAATGGACTGAATGTTCTACCCAAAGATGGTTCAGAGTCTCCCACCTTTTCATAAAACCCCCTCATGCCATACCCTGTCAAAAACCCTGTCATCCATTGAGGTCTCCCTTTTGACCTCCTCTTCCCTCTCCAGGCAAAGGGAGTCTCTCCTTCATCCGAATTCCACACCACTTTCCATCGCATCAGACTATCATTTTCTATATGCTGCATTATCCCTCCTATTGAATTTTATTTTGTGAGAAGGAAACAGTGCCTTCTTCATCTTTGAATTCCTTGTCTTTCCTAATATTTGCTTAGGGTTTGTTTCCTAAGCAACAAACTTTGTCTTTTAGAAAACTTTTCAAAAATCACACAAGTAAAAAAATGAATACAAGCTTATAAAAATTCAGATACTACCTATATATGTGGGTGGAGAAGGAAATGGCAACCCACTCCAGTATTCTTGCCTGGGAAATCCCCTGGACAGAGAAGCCTGGTGGGCTACAATGCATGGGGTCGAGAAAAAGTCAGACATGATTGAGCGACACACACTTTCACTTTCAATATATGTGTGTGTGGGGGAACATAATCCATTCTCTATTCTTTTCCTTACTTTCTAACTCTTCAACAGGAAGCTTCCATTAATAGTTGACAGTGTGTGTTTCAAACCCATATTTACCTTTTAATATGTATTTGAATACAAATACTTTTTGAATGCAATTTAGTCTATTAGAACACAAATGAGATTATAGTATACCCACTCTGCGCTGACTTGCACTTTTTACTTTACATCTTGAAGATCTTTCTGTGTCATTATGGATGGATCTAACTCATAGTATTAATGACTTCACAACATTCCATTTATGGAGGTACTGTACTATACTAATGATTCCTTTTGGAAATTCAGTTTGCTTATTTCTCATAATTAAAATTAATGCTGTATTCAATGTCCTTATGCATATGTCTTTGTTAATTATATGAGTGATCTGATCTGTAAAATAAGAGTAGAATATTGGACGAAAACTAAGAACATATAAAATTTTGATGACAAATTGTCCACCAAAAATCCAGTAGTAACGATAAGCATGTGTTGAATAAATAAGCTTTAAATTATAATTCTCTAAAGGAATTATCTCTCTGGTCCAGGGCCTGGCACAAGATCATACCAAACAGGTAGTCAACACACATTCCTGTTTAGCAACTATGGTAGCCAGTTTTACAAATTCCTATCAGCTGAATACAGGATGGGTAGTAGCTTATGTGAAAACAATCTAAGGGTCTTAGCTGATTACAAACTTATTACAAGGCAAGATGAAGCAGCATCTTAGAGACAACAACTCTGGTTACATAAACAAAAGGGTAATTAATTTCATTCAACAAACATCCTTTCTATAGACTTGTACACGTCAGACTACACATCTTTCAGTTTAGAGCAGTGGTTATGAGACAGTCACTGACAACTTGGGGGTTACTCAGGATCATAAAAGCTGTAGGGCTAGTCACTTGAGGCAGAGTCAAAAAACTGAGATATTTCAGCCTAGAGAAGAGAACACTTGGGAGGCCGATGATAGCCATCTTAAACAACTTGAAAGGCTAACATGGGGGAAAAGGAAGCAGACATGCTCCGTGAACCAGCACTAATGGGTGGACTTGTCAAGCAGAGAGATTTCAACTTAGTGTGAGCTGACCACTTTCTAACCACTTAGGTCATTCAACAATGAAATGAACTGTCTCATGAGGTAATGAGGTTCCCATCACCGAAGAGGTTACAGAAGAGGGGTGTGGACTTCCAAGGATCTTGCAAAGACTATCCTGAAGAGTGAGGCATCTCCAGGGATCCTATAAGCATGGACAGAAACCCGCTTCCTTAGGGCAAAGGAGAGAGCTCTTGGTCTGCTTTCCAGTTATTCCAGCACCTCAGTCTATAGTATCCTGAACAATTCTCTCCTAAAATTCTTTTCTGTGGGAAAAGACCCAGAATGACAGAATTCAAGGATAATGGAAGCTATGAGAAACTGAAGGGGAAGTTTCAAAAAAGATGAAACAAATAATATTAATAACAAACATTGTCTTCACTCAGTTCTCTTATCTCCCCCTTTTCTTCCTCTTCCCAGTTTTCATGATCCCCCATAACTCCCTCTTTCATCCTCTCCCAGGACTTTCCTATCCAAAAGGAAAAGGTCTGATAATTCACACTAAGCTAGGGGTGATAAACAGGATCAATTCATAATTCCAACTAATTGGTAGTGCCTGTCTAAAGCCCTGAATTGAGAGAGATTCTGGGTTCAACAGAAAAGAGCACAGCAATTGATTAGTAGTGTCTGCTCTGAACTCAGTGGAGTGAGTAATGGAGCACATGCCATAGAGTTGATAAGCTTGCAGTAAGATACACTAAGAAGTTAGTAGTTGCAAGTTCCTGGAAAGGAATGAGATATTATTTTCACAAAAGATCTGTGGGAAGAGGGCAATACTTAATACCAAAAAGAGGGGCCTACAGAAGAGGAGATTACAAGCACTGTGGCATTTTAGGGGAGGCTACATCTGAGGGCAAAGAAGTAACTCTTGATACTTCTATGATCCTATCACAGGGGTGACTCCAGTTTTGCTCCCTGTTGCACAGACTCTAAAAGCCAGAGTGGGGAGGCAGACATCAACATCTGCTGCATCGAGTGTTTAAAAGATAAGGTTGAAACGTAAGCGCGAGTGGATTTTTTCCCGGAGATGACCACACTCGTCTTTCCCTTCCCTCTTCTACTCCAAGATCAAAACCAAGGAACCAAGTGGAGAAATTATTTCCCAAATTCTACACATTTTCCTCCTGCCTTCAGGTCCACAGCCGCCCATCCCCGATCTTGCGAGTGTCCTTTCAAGTGTGGCTGTTGTTCTTGGGCCACACTCAGGCCCTCCGTCCCTTCAGCAGGTAACTCTGCCCACTACCTGAGGCTCCCACCCACCTCTCGGAGGCCTGTTCCAAGTACCACGGTGATGTCAGTAGTTACTGGCTACCTGCCTGCAGCCCACGCTTTCCTCCACAACAAAAATGCTTTAATTCTTCTGCCTTCTTGGCCTTTCAAGTTGTCGGTCCCCAGAGGGCCACAGATGGCCACAAAGGGCTCTATTCTCCTGCTGGTATCTCCTCAACACGGACTCAGGACTACCCCAGGGCCAGGGTTGAGGCTGGTGGGGGTCAGGTGACGAGACACTCAGGGCTTCTACATACACTTTTCATTGCATGTTGAAGAAACTGAGGCCCAGAGAGGACAGGAGATTCACTTAAGGTGGTGGAGGTGACAGTGGAAGCCAAGTTTCCTTACACGGCATCTAGTCTTTTCACCCCATGAGCCTCTATGTGGTGGCTCAGACTGGGATACTCGAGTTGGTTTACACTTTACACCTTTGAGTACAAAGCTCCCTCTCCTCCTCTTCCTGTCTCTCCTTGTCCCTATTTCTGGTGGTCCCCACTTTTCTCTGTGTCTCATCTCTATCTCTCTTTCTGTTCTCTCTGCCTTAGTCTCCTCTTCTCTTCTCACCATTTCCCTTCCCTTTCCTTCCTTCCCTCCCTCCTTTCTCTCTCTCTTCCCTCCTTTCTCTCTCTCTTCCTCTTCTTCCCTCCTCCCACCCCCTCCCCCCACAAAGGACAGAGAACTACATTCTCATACAAGCTGTGTGTCCTCCATAGATTGGGGAGGGGTCACTGAACAGCACCAGAGGAAGGGGCCTGAGGTATCTGCCCCTTGCCCACCTTGGTTAACTGTGTCACATTCCTTCAGACTCCATTTTCTGACCCTCTTCCTGAATCCAGATAGTCTGCCCATCTTCTTTTAAAGGGATGTTATTTTATTTTCCCTCATTTTTCCTTGACTGGATATAGGAGCAGTCATATCAAGAAAGGAGGGGTGATCTAATTAAAGCATCTCCCCCTGTTGAACATTTTGGGGGCTGAGGAGAGGGGTCATGGAGAGAGAGGGTGGAAGTCACCTGGAAAGAGAGCGCTGGCTGAAATGCCGATGTTATCTGATGAAGCAGGTCGGTGTGTTCTGTTTCAAATGTAGTTAACAATGAGAGAAGAGTAGGAGTGCATGTTTTGCAACCAGATACCTGGATAATGTGTAATAAATAAGGAACACAGATGAGATGGCCTTTTATTATTTTTCTAATCTATGCTGTCAAGTTTCACTTATGAAATGGAGGAGAGACAAAGCAGACCTCTTTCTCTATAGGGTCCCCAGCTTGTCCTTTCAGGGGCCTGGGGTTGCTCCCTCTAAGACTCACCATGGAGAATAGGCTGGGCCGCTGGGGGCTTGACAGAGAATCTTTCCCAAACTTACAAGTGTTGGTCTCCTGGAGGGAACACCAGACAAAGGGTTAGGAGTTGGGGGTTCCTCTCCCCAGTCCAGCTCACTTGTTCTGTGATCCCAAGTAAATCATTTTACTTTCCAATGCCTGGATTTTCTCAGATCTGAACTGAAGGAATTGGACTAGATAAGTGGTTTTCAAATGATATGCCAAGCATCCCCAAGACTCACTACAAATGTGTTTCAGGGCTTCTCTATACAGAAAAATAGTCTCCAGCGACAAAGATTGAGATTTTCAGAGAAATCTGTCCATTGCTTTTATTCTTTTAATGTAGTGGGGTTTCAGCTAAGATTTAGTTTGAAAAAAAGTGTTCTCCTAAACTATGAAAATCACCAAAATAGAAAATTTCTTGGTTGTCCAGTCGTTAGGACTCAGTGCTGTCACTGCTGTAAGCCAGGTTCAATCCCTGGTCAAGGAACTAAGATCCCGCAAAATGCATGACATGGCCAAAAAAGAAGGAAAGAAAGAAATCACTAAAATAGATTGTTCTTTTCCTTACATAGGGGCTATAGAGAAGTGTCTACATCTGGTGTATAAGACTGTCCTCTGGGAGTGAAAATATAAGCCAGCCTAAGATGGTTCAGGGCAGAGTTACCCAGTCATGTCAAATACACTGGCTTGCTCTCAGACCTGCGGAACTTAGCTCTGACTTGACTGGACATATCCACAGAAAGGATGTGCTACTGAGAAGAAAGTTTATCACATATGGAACCCCTGAAAAAAGATGCTGTTGTTTGCCAACTAAGCACTGCCCAGATTACCTTAGCCCCCAGTCCTAATGATATGTATGTGTGTGTGCATGCGTGTGCATATGCATGCATGTCTGTGTGTCTAAGAATATATGAGGTATCTTTGTCTGATGTTTTCACAGTAAGGATGGCTCAGATAGAACACACATGTCACTTCTAATCCTGTGCCCATGACAGACATTGCTAATCAACTGTTGCTTTTCCACCAAGTCTAAATGTGTATTTATACTCCTTCTCAACACTCCAGTCATTAACAATCGATGAGTTCCATGAAATGAAATTCATTTTTCATCCCTACATTTAAACATTTGAATCATATAAGTAACACCTTTTGTTTAGATCTCTGACTCACCAAACAACCTTCTGATTATAACATAGTTTCCCATGGAAGTTACAGAAGCCCAAATGGGCTTTTCGGAAGACAGGAGTGTCTAGTCCTCTTAAAAGTTCTGTTTTTCATTGGATTTATAATAAGCTTCATTAATTCAGTTATTGAAAATACTGTCTCTAAACCAAATTATCTTTCTTTGAGCAAATTATCTTTCTAATCAGTATACAGTACAGGAAGGCCATCCCTGGTGGCTCAACAGTAAAGAATCTGCCTGCAATGCAGGAGACAGGAGTTTGATCCCTGGGTCGGGAAGATCCCCTGGAGAAGAGGATGGCTACCCACTCCAGTATTCTTGCCTGGGAAATCCTATGGACAGAGGAACTTGGTGTGCTACTGTCCATGGGGTCACAAAGAGTCAGACATGACTGAAAACTAACACTTTCATTTTCACACACATCTTGATATCTTAAGGTCTGAAGAGCAGACTCTGGCAGATCCACCAAGATTATGTCCCACCAGCCTTCTCCAGATAACTTACTCATCATCTCTGTACAATATAATAACGTACATCTTTGTTCATTCCAAATTTCCATGATGAGCCCTAAAGCAACTTCAGACTGAGGGTTCTATGACTTGAGATATTTGCCATTGTAAAATAAATTGAGCTGAGAGAACAGCAGAGCGTTTGCTTAGTGTTCATTAGAATATGTCTGGACAGCTGAATGGAAAAGAGGTGATGCTGTGGAATGCTACAAACAAACCCATTTCCCTTTTGCAACCCTTGTCTGTCAAACCATGCTCAAACTCTAAATCAAAATTTCTACCTACTAGCAACCACAGGGCATCTGGCCATGAATGCCTTCTTTCCTTGCCTGGTTTCTGAGATCATCTCAGAGTCATCATTAGAAAATAGGAACTAAATACTTACCCAGTGAGGCTCTTTCAGAATGTACCATACATTGGCCGGACAACCACTTGCCCTTCAATCACAGTTTTCCCACTTAGCTTTGTTTGTTTTGAGTCAGCTAGTTAGAAAAACCACACTAAGGCCAAGGTTGGCTCAGTCTTCGGTATAAATGAATTCTATAGCCTGCACCCAAGGGACTTAAATGAAAGGAGACATGATGCCATTCCTTCTCTTGGAAAACTAACTCAGACATGGGTCCTGCCTACAGCAGAAAATTTGCACAGATTTTGCATAGCTACAATCAGCTACAGAGCATATAAGCTTCCCTTGTGGAAGTATCTAGAGATTCCAGTTTTGCTACCTGGACAATGAAGCTCTCCCATCTGTTACGGGCTGAATTTCCTCCTCTATCCCCAGGCATACATTGAAGTCCTCACCCACAGCACCTCAGAATGTGACTGTACTTAACAGAAAAGGGTGATTAAGTTGAAAAAAGAGTCCATGGGAGTGGGCTGTACTCCAAGCTGACTGGTGTCTTTATGAGAAGGGAGAATTTGGATACACAGACAGACATCAGGATACATGTGTGTAGATGAAAGGCCATGTGAAGGTTCAGGAAGAAAATGCCATGGAGAGAAGCCCAGGAGAAATCAAACCTGCCAACACATTCATTTTGGACTTCTAGCCTCCAGAACTGTGAGAAAACTAATTTTTTTTTTTTTAAACTACCTTCTCTGAAGTTATGGCAGCCCTAGAAAACTAATACACTATCTGCTTCTCTTTCTTGTTAGAGTGGGTTATAGCAACCCTACAAAAATGCTTACCTCTCCAGGTCCCTAGCTATGCCCATCAATGCTCTGAGCACCACATATCCTGCTCGGGTTTGACTTTGCCCTTTGGGACTAGAGATAATGGATTGAGAATCTTAAATTTTTTATTCAGATGCCACCATCCTCTATCCTCTCACCTTCCTATATCCCTCTTGGAGGATGATAGGTTGAAAACATAGCACTTTATAGAAATGACAATTTAGAGTTCATCTACTCATCACAGAGTGACCGGAATAAACTGAACTCAGCTCTAAGCAAGGGTCATACTACCTCCAATTCAGCTTCATTCGAGCTTTTACAAAGATTTCAACTCCCAAAAAATTGGATATCTTGAGAAAAGAAGTGAGCACCTGACACACGTCAAAAAGATCTATCATCTTGAGATCAAGTATCTAAATTTTGGAGGGGAGGACTAGAGGAGAGGATAGAAACTGCATCTCATCCACCTTTGTCTTGGCTGCATCTTGTCCACTCTCTTGCTCTGTAACTAGAGAAGATAACATTTTATTTTAATGCAGTGGATGAAAGGCACAACTCCAAGAAAGTCTGGAGGAATAGCGGTGGCTTTAACAAATGTGGATAGGATGGCTATTTCAATCAAGCTGCATGGCAGCACACCCATAGTGACGTTCTGGAAGTAGAATCCAAATGCCTGTTTTGAATGTGGTATCTTGTGATTCTCCTTGGAGGAATGTCCTTTATCAGGTTTCAGATCAAATTTACTCATGCAGCTCAGGTTTGTCTGTAGCATTGTCCATTTGCAACACTGAGATCCAAAGTAACCCTTTAAAAACATGTGCAAAATGGTGCCACATCTTTGTGTAAAACCCGATGATGGTTCCCCATATCATTCAGAGAAAAATCCTTTCTAAATCCCCTTAATCTTCTTCCTCCTGCCTCCTACTTCTCTCCCCAGCTCATTCTGCTCCAGCTACACTGGCACCTTGTTATTCCTCAGACAAGACTAGCACATTCCCACCTGAGGATTTTTGCACTGGCTGTTCCCTCTTCCCAGAATGCTCTTCTCCCA
>NW_011494952.1:3092614-3106340 GCF_000754665.1 Bison bison bison | reverse complement strand
CTTCCCAACCTCTTTTAAGTCTTTGCTTAAATATCACTATTTCAATGAGATCTTATCATAAGCCCTCACTGTCACCTGTCTACTTCCTGTCCCTTCAATACCCAATCTCCCTTACCCTGATTTATTTTTCCTTTTCTCCTCCACAGGACCTGTCATCGTGTAATATATTAGATCATCTCCTTATTTACTGTGTGCATTGTTCACTGCCTATTCTCTCCCCACATGGAATGTGAGCTCCATGAAGTCAGAGATCTTTGTCTGCTTCAGTGAGGTACCCCCAAGCACCCAGGACAGGGCATGGCACATACTTGATACTTAACATATTTTTGTTCAAATGAGTCTTGTTTTGCACAAACTAGATGTTGATATTTTCCAAGGCTAGGTTAGAATGACTAAACTCAAGTTTTCCCATCAGTGATCAAAAGCACAGTAACATTTGTCATGGTTTTATTCTTATGCTGTATGGAAATCTAGATGAGGTGACTGACTTCTAGGCCTAGATCCTTTGCTGAGATTCTGTCAGAACCCTTCATGGTAAACAGTCCTCTAGTGGAGGGATGGGGCAAATGCACTCACGTTGTCAGCAGTGACCCCAATGTTAATCAAAACCATCAGCCGGTTCAATCACACTAGTGAAAAGTTTAGCAAATAGGTTGTTTATTGTCATAAAGTCAAGACAAATATGGAGCTGACAACATTTTCCACTTTCTGACAGTAGATGGTCTTTGGAAACTCTACCTTATCCACCAAGAATCACCAGAACTTCTAAAAGTTTTTGAGATCCTTATAGATTACATGGACAGACAACTATTTAACACTTATGTTGGGACACCTGTTGACCACAGGGCTAGTTGGAGATAGACTTTCATCAGAGATAATATCCTAATTTTCCTGGCTATACCACTCACTGGTTAATCCCATGGCATCTAATATTCAGACTGAATTGTTCTTTTCAAAGCAAAGGTGATTGATTATGCCTAGGCTGAGATTTCAGACAAATCCCCTATCTCAGAGAAGAAGCAATTCTAAATGCACGGAATTGTTTATGCTTTTATTTTCTAGGGAACTGTAGACACTGTTTCTTTCAGAACAGAAGACCATCTCTCTTAGGTATCCGATGACGTTAAGGTCATTGCTTCTTTTTCCCCAGAATCTCCACCTCTCTTAATGAATAACTTTGGAAACCCAGAGTCAAGCCATGGAGGAGTCAGATCTCAAAGAGCAAGGAAAAACAAACCATTCAGTAGTACTTTACTGCAGTTGGTTTCTTCTTACTTCACTGTCAAAGATGCTCACACATTTTTTACGCACTATGTCATTGACTCAGAATAGGCATAAGGAGAGAGCACTACACGCCCTTGACAAACAGAAAAAGGTTCTCTCCTTCCCTCCCTTGGTCCCTTCCTCCCTTCTTTCTATCTATCTACCTTTCTTAAGAAATTCTTACCAAGAAGTTACTATTCTAGGCAGGGATACCCAAGAATCAGAACTCTGAGCTCCAGGATCTCCTTCAGCAGATGCAAACAATTCCTCTACGAGACAATGGATGCTAGGAGAAAAGATGGGTGTGCAGGACCTGAGAAGCACAGAGGAGGAAGAGGACATGAATTAATTCTGCCCGAGGAAGAATTGTCATCAACAAATGCTTCCCGGTGGAGGTGTTACTCAAGCTATGCTTTTAAGCTATGAGGCAAAGTTTACCAAGGAGTAAAGAAATTAAAGACACTGGATTTAAGTGGCCTTTGTAGAAGGCGACTGTTGAAATAGAGTTTTCCATAAACTGAATTCACATAGCATCTTAACAACTGGTTAATGAGGGGAGATATTAGCCAAAATGATTGTTTGACTTAGGACAGATCAAAAAGGAGAAGTGTTGCACTGATTTCTTTTCACACATATTGACAGTTGGAGTCAAGTAGAATGGAAACATGATCTGGATAATCCAGCCGAACTCAGAATGACTCTCTGGGCCCTCCCGACAGTAGAACCAAACAGTGGAACATTCCACCTCTTGCCTTTCATTTCCTATATGACACATCTCCAGAGAGACAGTGGCAGAAGGAAGATGAGCTCCAGGAAAGTGTGGTCTCGAGCTGACATCAGTTGTAGAGATCCAGGAAGGCTGGAGGTACTGGGACTTTACTTCTTTCTCCGTGAGACAGATTCCAAGATTCAGAATGAAGGGGCCTTGAGTGCATGAACTGTTTTGTTAAACAGGAAGAAAGCTTGAGATAGAAGATGCTATCATTTAGTCTAGTTCTTAAAAGAATCATAGAATCTGAAAAGTGGAAGTGACCCCGCAGCTTCACTCTAACCAGTGTTTTCATTTTACTCTGAGGAACCTGAGTCTCAGAGACATGAATGAGGTCACACAAAATCAGTGACAGAATCAAGACTAGAACAAAGTTATTTTTACATCTAAGGAACAGCTCCATTCTGGAAACTTCCCTATATTACTACTTTATAGCTTTACTCATGCCCCATTTCCACGGGGGAAAAGAAGGAAGTGGGAGTGAATGAAGACGAAATACTAATACGTAAAGAAGATATTCCGGTGGAGTCAGAATGCAAGGTAAAAACTGTCTTGGTTAACTTTACCCTTGAAAATATCTTAGAGAGACACCCCCCCACCCCGGGGGGGAGGGGACCAGCAGACTCCCTCTCAATGAGTCCAACCCAGACAGTTCTTCTACCTAATGTTGGAAAGATGTGCCACTTTCTCAATTGAGCGCAGAAAAATTATTTAGCTGGTGTCTAAGGGTTGTGCTAGATGAAAAAATACCTATCTTGTCAAATCGCACCCAGGCAGGGGTGACTTCAGCTGTTGCAGGACCGAAAGCTGCAACCCCAGTTCTCCTAACCACACAGGAACCACGTTGCCCTCCTCCTTCTCAAGGCAGTTCCACTGTTTGCCTCAGTCAATTTCACCTTTGCAAGATTTCCTGCAGAACCTCTGTAGACTCAGCCTTTCCCCTTTCTGTGGTCCTCATTACTCATACTTTTAGATTCTGATTCTAGTACTTCTTCATTAAAGTGTTTAAAAATATTTCCACATAATCTGAGCACATGGAGTCATACATATTTCCAAAGTGGCGTATGCATTTGAGACTATAAAAGAAAGAGCACTGGCCTGGAGTTAGAAGACCTGGATTCCAGTGTGTGTGGCCAGAGTCTGGGGTAAGAAACCCATAATGTATATTCATTGACTATTAAAGAAAAAAGAACTATGTGGCAAAGACATAGGCAGGGTTAAGGAGAGACATCAAAGTTTGCTGAAGCACTCTGAGGCTGGCAACACCTGGAAGCCTTATCTGAAGGGGTAAGCTCTGGGTCTGAAGGGACAAGCAGAGGAAATAGTTACTAGAATTGGAGAGAAGGCAGCCAACAAAAGCCTTCTGTTAAAGAATATAAGGCCAGCCACACAGCCCAATAGGGAGGTTGTTGAAGAAATAAATGCCACCACCTTGCCTCCTCTCATCCTCTAATCTTTTTTTTTATTTGCCTCAAAGGTATTTATTTACCCCTTTCTAGTTCAATTGATCTTAGTTTTGTTTTTTGTTTTTGTTTTAATGAAAGGGAGAGTAAAATGGCTTCAATCCCATCCTGGGGCAGCTGAGGAGTTTTCATTCTTTATTTCTTTTCAATATTTATGGCTACATTGGGTCTTCGTTGTAGCACGTGGGCTCTTCACTGTGGTGCTCAGGCTTTTCTATAGCTGCAGCACAGGCTTAGTTGCTTCAGAGCATATGGGATCTCAGTTCCCCAACAAGGGGTCCAACCCGCATCCCCTGCATTGAAAGGCTGATTCTTCACCACTGGATATACCAAGGAAGTCCCTCATCCTCTAATCTCTTGCCCCTGCCTCCTACCCTGTGAACACAAGGGAAAACCAGAAGGCAGGAAAGAGTTCACAGAGCAGGGTAGAAAATGTGGGACAATGAAATTTGAGGGGCAAATGGAGATATCCAGCACAGAACTCAAGTTCAGCCCCTTTAGATGAATCTCCATTCTCTCAGATCCTTATCATCTTTATTAGTAAAAATGAATGGGTTGATTATTAGACAGTCTCTGTGTTCCCTCTCGGTATAACACCCAATGATGCTATGACTATAGACAAAATAATACTCACCTATTTATAGAATTCCAAAGTCTTAATAGACCAGGATACAGCAGTTGCTATCAAATACTCCTTGAGGCAGTTTGTGGAATTAGAGATCCATGCCTTTGTAACATAATTCAATGCTTAATAAATTTCTAAGAAAAACAAGCTATTACTATTCATCATTTTTTAGTTTTAAAAAATCTTACCTTAGGTAGCCCTGTTTATGTAACATACTGACGTATGCCCTGGGAAATTATTCAGTTCTCTTTAACCGCGAGGCCTCTGTTTGGCTCTTGGTCTCTAAAAGACCTCAGTTACCTTATCTGACCTCTGTGGGCCTTAAATCATGTGTAAAAAGATATCATTTACCTGAAGCATTGTGTTTTGCTATGGGAGTCAGGAGGCAACCCTCCCCAAAAAGTGTTAGTACCCAGAGGTAGTGGAACTTTGAGAGAGATCCTAAGAAACCTTGGCATCTTCCAAATAAGGGTTTTTCGTGGGTGGCTTAGTTCTGAAGATGGGAAATGACCATGAAGCTTGTCAGGCTCATTTCTCTCTTTCAATCAGTCTGTACTGAGTTTCTGCCAGCCCTGTTCTAGGCATCCGGGAACAGCCATGAACAAAACAAAGCCCCTGCTTCTAAAGGGAGAAAAATCATGTTCCAAAAATACATACATCTTAATACAAAACATATAGATACGTAAGACACATTTATACAATGATAAGTGCAAGGAAGAACATACTTTAGGATAATGGGGTAGAATGATGCGGGGGAAGGTGTAGGGGGGGCACTTGAACCAGGATACTGAGGCTTAGGAGGAGATAGACTTTGGATAAAAACTTTTTAAAAGTTAATTTTTATTGGAGTATAGTTGCTTCACTCGGGGTTCCTGAATGGGTCAGACAATAAGAAATCTGCCTTCAATGCAGGAGACACGAGTTTAATCCCTGGGTCGAGAAGATCCCCTGGAGGACGGTATGGCAACCCACTCCAGTATTCTTGCCTGGAGAATTCCATGGGTAGAGGAGTCTGGTGGGCTACAGTCCATGGGGTTGAAGAGTCAGACATGACTGAGCAGCTGACACAGGCATAGTTGCTTTACAGTGTTGTGTTAGTTTCCGCTGTACAGCAAAGTGAATTAGCCATATGTATACACGTGGTCCCTGTTTTTTGGGTTTCCTTCCCATTTAGGTCACCACGGAGCACTGAGTAGAGTTCCCTGTGCTATACGATAGGTTCTCATTAGTTACCTATTTTATACACAGTGACTTTTGATAAAAACTTTTAACTATTTTGTTCTTTTTTTTTTGCATAAATATAAAAGTGTTCCTGGGACTTCGCTGGTAGGAAGTCCAGTGGCCAAGAATTTGCGCTCCCAATGCAGGGCGGCTGGGCTCAAGTCCTGGTTGGGGAACTAGATCCCACAAGAAGTGACTAAGAGTGCAAAGGCCACAGCTAAAGAGTCCACACGTTGCAAGTGAAGATTCCAGATACAACAACTAAAGATCTTGCATGCCACAACCAAGACCTGGCAGCCAAACAAATACATTAAACAAATATTTTAAAGTGTTTCAAAACTTCCAAGATCTTAGAAGATGGTGACTGAAAGACTCAAGGAGTGATGTTCATTTTAAAGGATTAAGAAAAAGTCGGAGAACTACAAAAGATGAAGCAGCCAAAGCTGAACTACTACAATCGTTTGTAAAGGTTTGTGTAAAGTCTCATAAGGGTTTATTGCTGGGTCTATGGCACCCAGGGGTGAAAAGTGGGGGAAGGGAAGCAAGGGCCCGGACACCGCTAAGGAAAAGAAAAACAACATTAGGAAGTTGAGGGGGAAAGAGGAGCAAAGAGTGAGAAGATGGCTCCTTGAGACTGAGGCAGATATTGGTCTGTGTTTAGTTGCTCAGTTGTGTCCGACTCTTTGCGATCCCATGGACTACAGCCTGCTAGGCTCCTCTGTCCATGAGATTCTCCAGGCAAGAATACTGAAGTGGCTTGCCATGCCCTCCTCCAGGGGATCTTCCCAACCCAGGGATTGAACCCAGGTCTCCTGCCTTGTAGGCTGATTCTTTATTGTCTGAGTCACGAGGCAAGCAAGCTAGGCACATATTTTAAATGCAGAGTAGTTACCAGAAAAATATGGGATGATAATTACAGTGACTATTTCTGCTATTGCTTGTAGTTCAGAGATATTTGAGATGTGCTTAAAATTATTTTATCTGTTTTATTTTAGTATCAGGAAGTGTTAAGAAAGTGAAGTCGCTCAGTCATGTCCAACTCTTTGTGACCTCATGGACTGTAGTCTACTAGGCTCCTCCGTCCATGGGGTTTTCCAGGCAAGAATACTGGAGTGGGTTGCCATTTTCTTCTCCAGGAGATCTTCTGAACCCAGGGATTGAACCTAGGTCTCCCACATTGTAGGCAGATGCTTTACCATCTGAGCCACTGGGGAAGTCTATTTTAGTATCAAAATGATTGTAAAGGTGGAGGTCAAGAAGAAAAAAAAAAAAAAAAAACATTTAATGAGGCTTGCAAAAGGAAAGCTCTCGTATAAAAAAAGGTGTCAATCCACACATAGAATTTTGTTTCTTATGTGGTAGTTAGATAAATGTTTGAGACCAAATCTGCTATCTTCTTGCACTTTCAATTTAAGGAAACAGCCCTTATCTGTCAGATCTGGAGCTTCCATGATTCAGTGATAAATAGCTCAGAAAAGAAGCAGTAATTCCATAGAATGCCACAGAACACAATCATGGCCACTGATCTTTAAACTGCACCTCTGAGCTAAGTTCCATGGTATTTGACTTAAATTTCCATTAGCACAAACCAAAGATAAAATGTAAAAGAAAAACAATTTGCTCCAGTATAGCAAAAGATTCAACAATAAGAACTGGGTAAAACCTTTATGTCTCAGCAATATGACAGCTTCAGCTAACCACAAAAATCAAAAAGTTGTCCCTATATTAGTAAGTTATTTTAATGACATTCCTGGAGATAATATAAAAGTTCTTGAACTTGATGTCCTGCCAGGTGCAGGACAAGTGACCAATTAAATAGTTATACTTTCTCTGCTAGGAGGGTGGTACACTGGTTGATAACATGATTAGCATGTGAACTGATAACATTAATATTAACTTCAGAGATGGAAAATCCTACCAGTTCAAAGACTTTTCTTCTAGAAACTGATGACTAACTTCATCAAAACATTGATGAGGATTGATTCTGACAGTACACTCATATCAAGTCTATGAATAATAACACATCTGATGATTTTCCAGTTTTTGAGGAAAGTTATTCTTGTAAAAATATTTTATATTCATATGATATGAATAGCCACTATAATAATTTGATGATTAAGTCAAAGTGCAGTGCTAATAGCATTGTATTAAACCCAAGATAACTTAGATGGATGCCTTCGTTTGAAAGAAGACTAAAAGTGTTCCAAGAAGTTCATGGATCCAAGAAAAGCAAAAATATTAAATATTCTAATTCAGAACTTTGATTCTAGTTTTAAGTAAATCGTTTCCACTATTTTATGTGATGCTCTTTCTAAAAAAAAAGAGGGGCAAAATATATCGTCACTGAAGACCATGTGTTTTTCTAGCAGTATGCAAAAGCCATAAATAATTCTAACTTTTCACTTTCATTTAGAAACTAAGAAAATTGTAAAAGAACACCACTGGCTATGGCTTTCACTCTGGTTTAGATTTGATCTGCTGGTAACAGATGAGTTATATATAAACTGCTTAATCACAAAACTTGGGTGTAGGATCAATCATTAATACTAGATTCAGCTGGGGGGGAGTTAGAAAGAAATCATCCAGAGGAGCCATAAGTCCCTTTCAAAGTGCTGTTCCTTCTTTATCAAACAATGATCTTTTTAATGAACACCATGTCCTTAAATCATAGTATAATGAGAACTTACTAGCCTAATGGGCAACAAGAAAGTACAGATGAGAAACAACGGAATACAGTGGATGGGTTTGTTTTATTCTGTGTACAGTAGCATCTCAATCTTATTTTTAAAGTGCACGTCCGTCCTCTCTACTGCATATACCATGATGGAAGGTGCAAACTTCAGCAAAAAAAAAAAATTTTGGAGATCATGAAACCTCATCAATGATGTTGATGCAGATTCTCTCTTAGTAATTCTAATTAGAACTCAGAGACTTAGAGATATTTGAGAAAATTAAGCAAAATAGACAATTAGTGAACAAGCTGAGTTCTTCAAAAATGCAAAGAAAATAATTTGCTATTAGCATTATTATTAGTTATATGATTAAACTGAGAAAGCAATTATTGTATTAAATTATAAAGTATAAGTTTTAACTTTCCAAACAAATTGTGATTTATTGAAAAAATGTTCTCTGTGTTTTTTCTTTTAACACAGCAGTCAAGCTTGGTTTCTTTTTTTTTTCTTTTTTAAATGATAGCTTTTACTTTTTTAGAGTGGCTTTAGATTTATAGAAAATTGGATAGTACACAGAGCCCCAGTATAGGCCCCTTCCCCCAATTCATAGTTTCCCCTCTTATTAACACCTTGCACTAGGGCGGTACATTTGTTATAAATGATTAGTCAATAGTGATGGATTATTATTCACTAAAATTTATGTTTTATGGTTTATTTCTTGTGTTGTATAGTTCTATGAGTTTTGTCATAGACACTTTTTACCAAATTTTGTATTTACCTAATTTTATTCTTTCAAAAAAGAACAAAGATTGATAAATATAAATAGTTAAAAACAATATAATGTCTATACATTGTAACAATTTTCATATAAATAAATTCCAGAGGAAAAAAGCCCTGGATTCCTAGTTTTGGTTTGGAATAGGAGAAGGCAATGGCACCCCACTCCAGTACTCTTGCCTGGAAAATCCCATGGACGGAGGAGCCTGGTAGGCTGCAATCCATGGGGTCACTAAGAGTCGGACATGACTGAGCGACTTCACTTTCACTTTTCACTTTCATGCATTGGAGAAGGAAATGGCAACCCACTCTAGTGTTCTTGCCTGGAGAATCCCAGGGACGGGGGAGCCTGGTGGGCTGCTGTCTATGGGGTTGCACAGAGATGGACATGACTGAAGCGACTTAGCAGAAAGACACTACAGATAGAGGCCATGAGAAAGAACCTGAGTCATTTTGGGAAAAGAGACTCCAGAATGTGAAGACAGAAGCTACTCTGGCCTCAGCCTTGAGCACCATAGTGTAACACATCCTTAAGTCTTTGCAGTTAGGTATACACCTGCTCCTTTAAGTGCACCTCTGCACCTCTGATACCAGACAGCCGAGCCAGAGGAACCTCTGACTGCCAGCCTCAGCTACCCACAGCCAGTCAGCCTTGCCAGCTCCCCATCCAAAGCATGATGCCTCTCCCACTTTGCTCCAGGGACCACCCTCAGCTTTGCCTTGTTCCTCTCTCTGCCTGTTGCAAGTAGGTGCCCACCTGTATCCTGCAGAACCTAGACCTTATTATCCAGGGTGAAGGGAAGGGCTACCTAGGGGAACAGGAGGTACATCAGAAGCACCTTTAAGGTAGGGCACCAAGTGAAGCATGCCTCAGGAGCAGTTGTTAATAGACATGCCTTTGTCCACCTGTGTATCCCTAACACCTGAATGATGCCTGACCTATTATACACATTCGGTAAGGATTTGTGGATAAGCAGCCCTTGACTTCTATAACCTTCCTTGGCTTCTGGTCTCTGCCTCACACTTGGCCTTTGGCATCTTTCACTTAAAGACTGATTCAAGGTTGACTTCCCAACATTTGGGATCTGACATTTACTTTTTTGTTTGCCACAGTAGTTTACGAATGGGCTTCCTAGGTGGTGCAGTGGTAAACAATCTGCCTGCTATTACAGGAAATGCAAAAGTTGTGGGTTCGATCCCTGAATTGGGAAGATCCCCTGGAGTAAGAAATGGCAACTCTTTCCAGTATTCTTGCCTGGAAAATTCCATGGACAGGGGAGCCTGGTGGGTTACAGTCCATGAAGTCACAAAGAGTCAGACATGACTGAGTGACTGAGTACACAATACACAATGGTTCACGAATACCTGTTTTCAGTGTTTTTTTTTTTTTGATGCTCTGTATTTTTCTAGGCAAATAAAAAGAGCTGGAGAGGCCAAGTCATTGGCTTCTGGTTCTGCTTCTGACAGTGGGTTAATCTTATAATTCATGAGTTAATCAAGAACATGAATTGGGTGATTCAAGCTTGGGAAATGGGTATAATGTCTCCTATTTGCTCTAAAGGAACGTTACAAGGTCTGGGGAGTCTTGCGGTAAATAAAACTTGCTCAATATTGTTTAAATGTAGTATTTTTCAACATTTTTTAAAAATATAAACTTATTTATTTTAATTGGAGATTAATTACTTTACAATATTGTATTGGTTTTGCCATACATCAACATGAATCCCCCATGGGTATACACGTGTTCCCCATCCTGAACCCTCCTCCCACCTCCCTCCCCATACCATCCCTCTGGGTCATCCCAGTGCACCAGCCCCAAGCATCCTGTATCATGCATCGAACCTGGACTGGCGATTCGTCTCACATATGATATTATACATGATATGATATTTTGATTAAAGACCCTCTCCATGGACAGAGGAGCCTGTTGGACTGTAGTTCATGGGGTCACAAAGAGTGAACATAACAGCACAGAGCCAAGCTGCCAAGTCTCTTTATTCCCCACGTGATGTGCTGTGTTGTGCTTAGTTGCTCAGTCATGTCTGACTATTGTGTCCCCACACGATACCTATTGACATATATGGATTAGGATTCCAGGGGATAGACACACTTGGGGAATTGCTAGAGTAGAGACTCTAGAGTCTTTTCGAGGACTAGTGTTATCTGATTAAATTCATTTCCATTAAGGTAGAGGTAAAGGGTGGAGAAGGCAATGGCAACCCACTCCAGTACTCTTGCCTGGAAAAATCCCATGGACGGAGGAACCTGGTAGGCTGCAGTCCATGAGATCGCTAAGAGTCGGACACGACCAAGCGACTTCACTTTCACGCATTGGAGAAGGAAATGGCAACCCACTCCAGTGGTCTTGCCTGCAGAATCCCAGGGACGGGGGAGCCTGGTGGGCTGCCGTCTATGGGGTCGCACAGAGTCAGACACGACTGAAGCGACTTAGCAGCAGCAGAGGGAAAGGGCGTCTCATTGCCAAGCAAATGGTATAAAATTAAGAGAATGACAGGTCCAAGAGCATTCTCCAAAGGGTCCCTCTCTGTCAACTTCCTTTTGTCTGTCTTGTTTTGTGTGTCTGCCATTTATTACCAGTTAATGAGACCGACTGGAGTCAAAGTCTCCACCTTCCTTATAGTGGGGGTCTAAGTTGATTTGGGGTGGGGGTGGGGGAACCAGCTGCAGCTTTTTATCTTTGGTGACAACAAGCAGTTGTGTTCCTTCTTGGGCAGTTACCGGGTTCATGAATAGTGCCACAGTCTTTTAAAGCTAGGACTGCTCTTTTGATGTACAAGTTCATGTGACTCCACCACGGGCAAGACCTTCTGTCCCATTCCACCCCTCCCCCTTCCTGTGTTTGTCTTTGCCCTTGCAAGGGTTTTGGCTCCCAGCCAAAATGAAACCAATGAGTTGCTCGATTCAGGGAAATAAAGGAAAACAACTCCCCTCTCCAATTTGATGGTCAATAGCAGTGGGGGAGATATAATAAACCTCTTCACTAAAAGTAAATGCAGCTTTTAAGATGAGCAAAGAATTATATCTCCAAAGCTGTTCTTCGGCACTTGTGACAGTTGCACATCGTCAGAGGCTGCCTGCTGCCATGGAGATGGAATTCAGTTGCAGCATTTGAAGGACTTTGCATGGTTTTCTTCTTCCCAGCCCACCTTGCAGTTTCATACATTTAAAAAAATTTCAACTATAAACACAACTTCTAATGTAAAAAGTTAAACAGAGAGAATGGATCCCTTTGAGGAAAAATTTATGTTTTTTTTTTTTTTTTTTAAGAATCTACCCGTTTTTAGTAATACTGATATATATATAAACTTTTCCAAAACGGCTAAGAAGAGCCAGGCCCCCTGCTAGCCACAACAGTACAAGAAAGGAGGGCAGAGGGAACTCCATCACTGGTGTTGCCTTTACCAAACGGAACAAAAGCTTTGGTGTTTTCTGACCAAAAACCTTTCTTCCTTCCTGTGCCCAGACACTGACTTAGTTCTTTGCAAAGCAAGCCCCACCCATAAGTAAAAGACAGCCAAGTATATCTCCTTCCCAATGACTAAAATTCCCATGTTTAGGGTCACCCTACATGATCAAGGCATCATCTCCATAAGATTCCAGCCGGTGACCGAGCACGGGCTGTCCTTTCAACCTCGGCTATTCATTACTTCCCACATCTCCCTCATTCTGCTCCATCCCCCTCATTCTGCTCCATCCCCCTAGCCTCCTTGCCACTGTTCCAACACTTCAGCCTTGTATCTAACTCAGGGGTTTTGCATTTGCTGTCTTTCCTCCCCACCCCTGCACTAGAATATTCTTTCCTGGATATACACATGGCTCACCTCTCCTCTTCTACTAAAATGTCACTTTGTCAGAGAGACTGTCCTAACCACCCTGTTTGAGACAGCAGTTTCCCCACCCAATTTCCAGCCTCCCTTCTTGCTTTATCTCTCTCCATAGGACTTACCATTGTCTAACAAACCTTTTGCTTATTTATTTTATTCATGGTTGCTTCCCCTACTAAAACGCTGGTCCATGAGAGCAAGGATGTTGTCTGTTTTGTTTGTTGCTACAATCTTAACAGTAAAATGTCTAGAACAGGGCCTGGCCGTGGAAGACATTCAGTGACTGTTCCTTGAATGCATGAATGAATTGCAAGCTAACTGCCGCCTAATAGAGATCAAGGCCCTGAGACAAGGGGCAATAGGACTGGTCAGTTTTGACCGTGGCCTTGATAAACACCTCCAGGAGTAGAATCTGTAATTAAAGGGCTCCACTTTTAATACTTATTTATTTGGTTGCCCTGAGAGTTGCAGTGTACGGGATCTTTAGTTGTAGTATGTGGGATCTAGTTCCCTGACCAAGAATCGAACCCAGGTCCCTTGCATTGGAAGCTTGGAGTTTTAGCCACTGGACTACCAGGAAAGTCCCTTCCACAAGTGTCCTCTCATCACCAGAAAATTACAATCATGTCTTCTGTTAACTGTTAGCATCCTTGTTCCTCCAGGCACAGCCAGAGATGAATGGTTCCACCAATAACAGGACCTGTTTTGCTTAAACTCATGCATAGATGACTGTGTGGATCACAAAAAGCTGTGGAAAATTCTTAAAGAGACGGGAACACCAGAACACCTTGTGTGACTCCTGAGAAACCTGTATGCAGGTCAGGAAACATACAGTTAGAATCAGACATGGAACAATGGACTGGTTCAAAATTGGGAAAAGAGTACGTCAAGACTGTATATTGTCATCCTGCTTATTTAACTTACATGCAGAGTACATCATGCGAAATGCTGAGCTGGATGAAGCACAAACTGGAATCAAGATTGCTGGGAGAAATACCAATAACCTCAGATATGCAGATGGTACCACTCTAATGGCAGAAGCGAAGAGGAACTAAAGAGCCTCTAGATGAGGGTGAAAGAGAAGAGTGAAA
>NW_011494952.1:3082294-3092514 GCF_000754665.1 Bison bison bison | reverse complement strand
TCAGCACTCAAAAAACTAAGATCATGGTATCTGGTCCCATCATTTCATGGCAAATAAACAGGCAAAAAGTAGAAAAACAGTGACAGATTTTCTTTTCTTTGACTCCAAAATCACTGCGGACGGTGACTGCAGCCACAAAATTAAAAGATGCTCGCTCTTTGGAAGGAAAGCTATGACAACTTAGGCAGCATATTAAAAAGCAGAGACATTTACTTTGTCAACAAAGGTCCAAATAGTCAAAGCTATGGTTTTTCCAGTAGTCATGTACAGATGTGAGAGGTGGACCATAAAGAAGGCTGAGTGCTGAAGAACTGATGCTTTCAAACTGCAGTGCTTGAGAAGACTCTTGAGAGTCCCTTGGACAACAAGGAGATCCAACCAGGCCATCTTAAAGGAAATCAGTCCTGAATATTATTGGAAGGACTGAGGCTGAAGCTGAAACTCCAGTACTTTGGCCACCTGATGCAAAGAGCTGACTCATTGGAAAGGACCCTGATGCTGGGAAAGATTGAGGGCAGGAGGAGAAAGGAGCAACAGAGGATGAGATGGTTGGATGGCATCACCAACTCAAGGGACATGAGTTTGAGCAAGCTCAGGGAAATAGTGAAGGGCAGGGAAACCTGGCATGCTACAGTCCATGGCGTCACAAAAAAAGTCAGACATGACTTAGTGACTGAACAACAACATCAATGCCTAGACAAAGGCGACTCCCAAACATTCCCCAGAAACCAGAAATTCCACTTCAGTTAGTGGCATCTCTACTCTCCTCTAGCCTCTGCACTAAGACCATCTTCAATTCTCTCTTTGACCCTATAGATCAATCAGTTCCCAGAATGTGGCAATTTTCTTTCCAAAATGCTTCTTGCATCCTTTGCCTCTCTCTCAGTCTCATCACCACAACCCTCATCTGGCCCTCATTAGCTCTCAGCTGGCTATAGCAATAGCTGCCGAACTGGTTCCTATCTCTAGTTTCTTCCTCTACCAACCCTTCTCAGAACAGCTGCCACAATAATATTCCCAAAAAACAGATGTAATGTCGCTCTCACTATTTCTACAAAATGTCAATGGCTCCCCATCACCCTTGAAATGGGTCCTGTAATCTACCTTCCAGGGTTTCCAGCCACAAGTCCCTTAACTTCCACCATAGCCTGGTCTACTCATGTACCTAAGCACTTCTTGTCTCCCAAATAAGTCATGTGCTTTCCATTCTGTACGTCTTGGTTTATTCCCTGTCCCCCCACCCCATCTGCCCTCTTCTAATCATATGCCCTCATTTTCTGTCTGAGTCTATTGAAATCCCACCCAAAGATTCCCCAAGGCCCATTTGTTGATTCATTCAGTCAGTCAGAACAGAGATTGGAAAAACTCAGATCTCTATTCTCCCCAAGATTTCCTATATCAGAAGTGATCTTTCTTCTGTGTACATCCTATGTATTTATCACATGATCCCTTGATTAGTGCTATGATATAAATTTGTGTGTGTGTGTGTGTGTGTGTGTGTGTGTGTGTGTGTATATCATTATTCTCCAGCCAGCCTCTTTTTCTGGTCCTTGAGGGCAGAGACTTTGTGCCACTATTTCATTCTCAGAACACATGACAGCTTGCTCATAGCAGGTGCCCACACCTTTTCAGGGATGCTGCTAGTAACCCATCACACTGGTTCTCTAAAGGTCACTATAATCCTTCCAAGGTTGTGTTATCAATTACAACTGGTGAACCATCACCCAGAAATGTTTCCCCTTCCCCCATTCCCACAGCCAACAGGGCTCACAGTCCTCAAGGTAGCCAGTTGTTATTCAAAGCTGAGTGGAAAACAAATGTTACACAATTCCTTCAAGATGAATTTTAAAAAGGAAATCATCAGGGTGAGAAGAACAGAGACTTGACTGACCAGTTGAGGCTGTTGTACCAGGTGCATGAGCATACTTTATTTCTCAAATGCCCTGTGGCACACACCTGGATATCCTGGGTGCCTCGCTTATTGGGCAGGCAATCTGGTGGCATGTGAAACAAATCTGGAACTGGAGGGGCAGTCTGAGAGGATGAGGATAAGAAAAAAAAAATGGAAGGAGAGAAAGAAGGAAGGAAGAATGTAGTTTCATCTTGCTGGGCAAGAACATTGTGAAAGGAAACAAGCAGAAAGATATCTGAAATATGCCAACACGTAGCCTCTGCTCTTGGTCTCATTCTGCGTGTGTGTGTTTGGTCACTAAGTCATGTCCAGCTCTTTGCGACCCCATGGACTACAGCCCACCAGGCTGCTTTGTCCATGGGATACTCCAGGCAAGAATACTGGAGTGGGTTGCCACTTCCTTCTCCATGGTCTCATTCTAACTCATCATCAAAGTCTATCATTTTCTGCTTGTTCTGTGCATACCCTGTCTTCCCACCAGTAAAGACTTCCCACATTTACCTGTTTACACGTCTTCTTTTGCCTTGACTGTGAATTCTTAGAAGATGAAGCACATTCCTTTATCTTTGTATCCTTGGTCCTAAGCACAACATCTGGTACTTAATGGACACTCTGAATTTGTTCCGATGGTGGTGATAGAAAGCCGTGTTTCCACAACTTTAATTACTAGCATGCCAACCTTGTGTTTTTTGTTCTAACCAAGTACCATCATCTGTACAATTATTTACTTCTTTCAATTTCTTCATGCTTTTTTTTTTAAACCTCTGTGCCTTTCTTTGCCATCATATCTGTGAAATCACACAGATTGATGAGTGGGTTATATATTTCCTAATACATTTTAAAATAAGTAGACAACGATTAAACAGTATTCATTCAGGTATCACCTAAATCAGCACATCTGTGGTAGGCAGATCACTTCTGGGAAAAACTGATTAGTCTTTGTTCTCTAAAACTGTGACATAGTTAAGTGTATCAATTCTATACTTTTAGGCCTTTCAGTAGTAATCCTGCACACAATGTTGTCTTTCTTTAGAAGAAAGTTAATACTCCGAGTTTGAATTTTTCAGTGTACCAGTTGTATAATGGGTGCAGCACAATTTGTATCTAAGAAAGAGTGGTTATTTTTTCATCTTCCAAGTTATTGTGGTCAGGTTGATGTCTAATATTTAAAAGGTATTTGGCCATTTTAGCAGTCAGTGGAGATTTTCTCAAATTCTGGTTTTCCTCTCTGCTTTAACCACCCACCCCAAAGTCTTCCCCAAATCTGGAGAGTCTGCCTTGGAAATGGCTCTTAAAAACTCACCAGAAGATAAATATGTGGCTGCTGATGCTAAGTCACTTCAATAATGTCCAACTTTCTGCGACCCCATAGACCGCAGCCCGCCAGGCTCCCCTGTCCCTGGGATTCTCCAGGCAAGAACACTGGAGTGGGTTGCCATTTCCTTCTCCAATGCATGAAAGGGAAAAGTGAAAGTGAAGTCGCTCAGTTGTGTCTGACCCTCAGTGACCTCATGGACTGCAGTCCACCAGGCCCCTCCATCCATGGGATTTTCCAGGCAAGAGTACTGGAGTGGGGTGCCGTTGGAGTGCACAACAATTCGCAAGAGAGGAAACAACTTGTCAACAAGAATATGGGAAAATACGCAACCCTACTAGTAATCAAATGAATGCAGAATTAAAATTACACTTAGTATATCATTTTAAACACTTTAAATAGGAGGGATTAAAAAAATAATGCTTAATGCAAAGAGGATGGGCTGAAATTGATAATCTCGTAGTCTGCATGGGGCTATATGATGCATAGAGGGTATGGGAACTGAAAAGCATTTCCAACTTGATATTTGGCAAAATATGAATCAAGGGTTCACAATTGCAATAAGGCCTTTGATCTGGTGGCAATTCTGTTTCTAGAAATCTACTCTATGGGAATAACTCTATATATGGAAAAGATTATATGTGTGAAAATACTTGTTGGTATATATACTAGTGAAAACTGAGGAAAGACAAAAATACCAACAACAAAGATAGTAAAACTGGTGATCTATATCCATTTAGTGGATGATCACACACCCATTAAAAAATCAAGTTTATGAAAACATTTTATGACATGGCAGAATATTTTGGGTATAATAGGATAGAAAAATTTACACATAATAATGATAAATATGTAAAAGTATATGGGCCAAAGAAGAGACTGTGAGAAAATGGCCTTGTTCCTGGCAGGGCAGCGTGTCTAATGGTTAAGTGCACCAACTCCGGCATCAGATTGGCTCTGTTTGCAGCTCAGCTTTGCTGCTTATTAGCTTTGTGACCTTGCGTGAGTTGCTTAAGTTCTTTAAGACTAAATTTTTCTCCTCTGTAAAATATAATAGCTATCTCACCATGCTGTCCTGAGAATTAAGTAAGATAATTTATTAATATGTAAAACATCGAACAGAAAGCTGACTCACAATGGAACTGTCTAAACTGTTATTCATCCTGCAAATATTTATCATAGACTATGTGCAGGATACCTAATATGCTGGCAAATCATGGGATAATATCATCTCTCTTCTGTTTTCTGCAACACATTTGTATTATCTTTAAAAGGAAATGTTCCACTGGGCTTGTTTTGGTTGGTCACCTTATTAGCAGGCTAATCATGCTTCCTGGCCTTTCTGCTCTTCTTATCTTATAGAAGGGAAACTAGTTACATTACTAGTAAATGGCAAAACTGAATTCACACCCAGCTCTAGAGTTTTAAGTTTTACCACATTGCTTCCCTGTTGCTCCTAATTATGTCTCTTGTAAACTTTTGAGTGGTATTTTGTAGCCTAGAGATTAATAGCAAATAATTATCCAAGGCCAGTTTCCAGTTCTAGTTCTGCAGCCTCCAAAGCCTGTGAGGAAGAAATGCCTCAGATGACCCCCTGTTGAAGTTCTAACCCCCAGTACCTCAGAATGTGACCTTATTGGACATAGGATCATTGCAGATGCAGTTAGTCAAGTTAAGACAAAGTCATACTGGAGGAAGGTGGTACCCTAGTTCAATATGACTGTTGTCCTTAGAAGAAGAGGAGAAGAGATACTGAACATGTGAGGCACTGCAGTGCTGAAGAGCAAGCCAAGGATCTAGAAAACAAGGACTGACAGCCAGCCCCAGAAGCCGGGAGGGGAGGAAGGATTCTCCCTGACAGGTTTCAGAGGGTGCATGGATCTGATGACACCTTGATTTTGGACTTCTAGCCTCCAGAAAGCTGTGAGACAACAAGCTTCTGTTGTTTGGAGCCACCCAGTTTGTGGCACTTCTTTATAGCAGCCCTAAGAATCTCACACAGTCAGGAATTGGTGGGGTGGAGGGCAGCGTTCTCTCCCACCCATGGAAATAAACAGACTACGTCCTTCTGTGGGTTTCTACACTTCAGCCCCGCAAGAGCTGCACTGTCTGCTGTCACTGTGATGATATAATGGCAACCATGACAATGATATCATGGCAACACTGTGGGTTTCTCCCCAGTAGCCATCCTTCCCCACTTTTGCTAACAGATTCCTATTTTACTCAGCTATTGGCCCCACATCCTTTGTGGGGCCTTTTAGTTCTAAAACCACATGGACTTTATGCATTTGAAAGCATGCTCTGATTGAGCCCATCAAACTGAATTAACTTCCTTTTAAAAAATTTTTTTATTGGAGTATAGTTGATTTACAATGTTGTCTTAGTTTCAGATATATGGTTGAATGGATCAGTTATATATACACAGATCTACTCTTCTTTTGGATTCTTTTCCCATATAGGTCATTACAGAGTACTGAGTAGAGTTCCATGTGCTATAAATTGTATAAATAGGTCCTTATTAGTTATCTATTTTACGAATAGTGGTGTGGATATGTGTGTACGTCAGTCTCAGTCTCCTGACTATCCCCGCCCCTTCGCACCCTGCCTAATCAGCTTCTTACAGCCCGTTTTGTGGATGACACTAGCTAGGAGCTCAGGAGTCTGCCAGGTTTTACCATCCACATGCTGAGACCAAATGGGCTTCTGCAGGCTGCATGTTCAGACTGAAAGGATGGTGTGAATGATTCACTCACCAACCTGAAAAATCAATATGTTTGGTGGCTTGTGTGGCATAATCACCAGCACTTACAGACCCCAACAAGAGTATCACCGGCACACTTAAGGGCATATAAGTAGTGATGCTTGTGCTTCTTCTCCCTCCCCTCCATCAAAACAAAGTGATGGATCAGCTTCTAATTCATATTAAATCTTCTAATTCAAATTGAATCTTCTTCTAATTCATATTAAATCTGATAATTTTAATTTTTAACATCTTTTCTTTTACATACTGCATGATGTGCACACATGCTAAGTCACTTTAGTCGTGTCCAACTCCTTGTGACCCCATGAACTCTGTCCATGGAATTCTCTAGGCAAGAATACTGGAGTGGGTTGCCATGCCCTCCTCCAGGGGCTCTTCCCAACCCAGGGATCGAATTCATGTCTCTTATATCTCTTGCATTGGCAGGCAGGTTCTTTACCACTAGCACCATCTGGGAAGCGAATACTGCATGATATCATTGATACAAAGTTCAGAAAAGGCAAATGAACATGTTCCGTTAGAAGTGAGGAAAGAGAGGTTAGGGTCACACCAGTAGACCTCAGGAGCCCTGGTACTGTTGTCTTTCTTCAAATGTGTGCTGGTCATACATGTGTGTTCACCTTGTAACATTTGTGATTTGTGCATTTTTCTGCATTTATGCTGTGTTTTGCTTCAGTAATTTTATCAAAGATATTATTTGGGGGGAATTTCCTGGTGGTCCAGTGATTAGGACTCAGTGTTTCACTGCCACGAGCCTGGGTTCAGTCTTCGGTCGGGGAACTAATATCCTGCAAGCCATACAGCATGACCAAAAAGATATCTTATTTTGGCTCCCACTAAGTCTGAGTGAAAGTCGCTCAGTCGTGTCTGACTCTTTGCGATCCCATGGACTATATAGTCCATGGAATTCTCCAGGCCAGAATACTGGACTGGGTAGCCTTTCCCTTCTCCAGGGGATCTTCCCAACCGAGGGATTGAACCCAGGTCTCCCGCATTGGCAGATTCTTTACCAGCTGAGCCACAAATGCTTTTTTCCCTAGTACTGTCTCCACTCATGTGCATCCTGAAAAACACCTCCTGAAAGGCTGACTTAATAAAGGATCCCAGATTAAGTCATATCAGAGTGGTAACCTGGACCCCAACTCCTAGACGTTGTTGCCAATCGGGTCTGCCTCCTCTGCTCCCACTAAGTCACCACTTTCTGGTGGTTAACTAAGTAGCATTAACCGCTACTTCCTGATTCACTTTTTTTTTTTTTTAAATTTTCTTTCTAGAGAACACTCTTCCTACGGAGGTCTTCCTGGTTTGCAGGAGATGATTTAAGTTCTGTTCTACCTCATTCTTTGAATATGCAGTTTGTATATTACATAATATTCCCCCTAGGCCTCCCCCCACCCTGCCAAATTACATCTTTACTGCCTGTAGTTGAATTTATTAAACTGATCATTTACGTGAGCAAGGGCATCTCTTTCAAAACCAAGCAGTAAGCAAGTGACTAACTGCTCTCCCATCTGCTCACATGCTGCACTGGCTTTCAGGGCTGTTTACCTAATACATCTAAAGCAGTTGTGAATAAACAAAATGCAGTTCTCAGAGGAACTGCTCATTATGTATTTCATCACATGACACTTCATCTTAGTTCAAGAAAGAAACCAAAACAAAATCCCACATCTTCAGCCAAATTCTGCTTATTCTGAATGTCATTTTGCTAACCATGGTGGCCAGCATATGTAAAATAATGACAGAATAAATTTTCAAAATTTCATCTAATGCATTCATTTTTTTTATTCATTAAACTATAGTTGACTTATAATTCGGTGTTAGGTTCAGATGCACAGTTCCAGATTCTTTTCCATTATAGGTCACTACAAGACACTGAATATAGTTCCATGTGCTATACAGTAAATGCTTGTTATTTTATATATAATGATGTGTATATGTCAACCCCACACTCCTAATTTATCCTTTCCCCTCCTCTTTCCCACTGGGTAGTCATAAGTTTGTTTTCTGTCAGTGAGTCTGTTTCTGGTGAATAAATTGATTTGATTTTTTTAGATTCCACATGTAAGTGATATTATAAAATATTTGTCTTTCTCTGCCTGACTTATTTCACTTAGTGTGATTATTTCTAGGTCCGTCCATGTTGCTGCAAATGGCACTGTTTTGTTCTTTTCTATGGTTGAGTAATGTCCGTGTGTGTGTGTGTGTGTGTGTATGCACCACATCTTCTTTATCTGTTCTTCTATTGATGTGCTTGTAATTTCTTCTGAGATTTTTGGGAAGAGCAAAATAAACCAAAAGTTTCTCAGTTTTCCCACTGAGTTTTCACCTCTGTTGTGAAGAATGCTTCATTCATTTGATAAACCTTTACTTGTTATGTACTACAGGCTAAACTCTGTGGCTGGTTTTAAATAGATACAGATACATAGATCACTCAGTGGGTTTAAAATTTTTCTGAAAAAGACAAAAATGTGAAATAATTCCTACAAAGTAGATAGTAAAGAGTACTGGAAAAGAGGAACTGAAGTCAGAGCCCTGAGGAAGGTAACACAGCCTCTTGAAGAACAGATGGGATTTTAAGGGTAGAGACAGGGAGAAAGGAAGGCCATTCCAGGGAAAGGGAGCAACTTTAGGAAATGCCAAAAAGTGAAGGAAGACAGAGCAGGGAAATATTGGAACACAACGAAACAATGTGGCCAGAGTTTCTGGTGGGAGAGGGTATTAGGAGATAATACAGTCCTGAGAAGAAGGGTGGAAGCCAAATTTTGAAGAGTTTGAATTGAATTGCAGGCTTAAAAACATCTCAGGCAAATGGGAGTGAAGGAGTATTGTTGCCAGGCTATGTATGTGTGTGTGTGTGTGTGTTAAAATAGGCATAGCATGAAATTTACCATGTTAACTATTTTTAAGTGTGCATTCAGTTCAGTGATATTAAGTAATATTCACAGTGTTGTAAAACCACCACCAGCCACCTTCAGAACTTTCTCACCTTCCCCAACTGAAACTCTGTACTCATTAAACACTAACTCTCTTCTCTACCCTCTCCCCAGCTCCTGGAAATCAACAATCTCCTTTCTGTCTCTCTGATTTTCACTACTCTAGGTACTGTATGTAACTGGAATGACATAGTAGTTGTCCTTTTGTGATTTATTTAGTATTATGTTTTCAGGGTTTATTTCTGTTGTGGATTGTGTCAGAATTTCCTTCTTTTGTAATGCTGAATGATATTTCGTTTATCCATTTACACTTAGGTTTCTTCCATTTCTTGGCTATTATGAATAACACTGCTATGAACATGGGTGTCTATATATCTCTTCAAGATCCTGCTTTCAATGCTCTCCTGTTTATACCCAGAAGCAGAATTGCTGGGTCATATGGTAATTCTAGTTTAATTTTTTTAGGAATATCCATACTGTTTTCTGTAGAACTTGTACCGCTTTACATTCTCATGAGCAATCTATAGAGTTCCACTGTCTCTACAGCCTTACCAACACTTGTTATTTTGTGGGACTTTCTGAATAAGAGCATCCTAAAAACTATGAAGCAATATAGTATTGACTTGATTTGTATTTTCCTAATTATTAGTGATATTGAACATCCTTCTGTGTATTTATTGTATATCTTTTTGGAGAAAAGTCTACTTGAGTCTTTTGTTTGTTTTTTAATTGGGTTATCTGTTTTAATGTGGTTGAGGTGTAATAGTTGTTTATATAATCTGGATATTAATCCCCTATCCTATATGGGAGTTGTAAATATGTTGTCTCATTCTCTGGCTTGCCTTTACCTGGCTTTTAATGTTCTTTCTTCTTTGCTGTGACCATCTAAAGCTTCCACTCAGACATCTGCCCTCTTAGACAAGAAGGTTATGATTTTAAAGTCTAGTCTAATTCTGTTGCTGTTCAGTCACTGAGTTATGTCCTACTCTTTGCAGCCCCATGAACTGTAGCACGCCAGCCTCCCCTGTCCTTCACTATCTCCCAGAGTTTGTTCAAATTCATGTCCTTTGATTTGGTGACGCTATCTAACCATCTCATCCTCTGCTGCCCCCTTCTCCTTAGAGTGAAATTCATCATTTTAAAGTGCACACTTCGATGAGTTTTGACATGTGTATAGCTGTTTAATCTACAGGGCCAGGCTTTGAAGAGTGGACTTGATGGCAGCTTTGTCCATCTCACATGGAGAATGTGGGTTTGTTGTTCAGTCATTTCTCAAAAATCAAACATAAAATTACC
>NW_011494952.1:3079097-3082194 GCF_000754665.1 Bison bison bison | reverse complement strand
GTGGTTCCTCAAAAATTAAACATAAAATTACCATATGAACTAGCAATTCCACTTCTAAGTATAGATCCAAAAGTTAGAAATGGGGACTCAAACAGATACGTACACCAATGTCACAGTAGCGTTAGTCAGAATAGCCAAAATGAGGAAATAACGCAAATGTCTATAAATAAATGAATGAATAAACAAAATGTGGTATATACATACAATAGAATATTTTTTCCTTAAAAGGAAATAAAATTCTGACTAATGCTACAATCTGGATGAGCCTTCATAACATTATGCTAAGTGAAATGTCAGATACAAAAAGACAAATATTGCATGGTTTTATTTATATGAGGTACCTAGAATAATCAAACTCATAGAGACAGAAAGTAGAATGTAAGATTAAGAAAAAGACAAGCTATATGATCTGTATGATCTCAACTATATGTATAATCTAAAAAAAACTGAACCCATAGAAATAGCAGATTGGCAGTTGCCAGGGTTGGTGGGTGGGTTGAGGGGAAAGAGGAAGGGGGGGGTGATTAATGAAGGTGATCAAAAGGTACAAATTTTCACTTATAAGACAAATAAGTCCTGGGGATACAAGGTACAGTGGTGAATACAGTTAACAATACTGCATAGTATATTCGACACTCACTATTTGCTGAGAGAATAATCTTAAAAATTCTCACCACAAAAAAAATGAAAGGTAACTATGTGAGGTGATAAATTTGTTAACTAAAATTACTCTGGTAAACCTTTCACAATATATACATAAATCATTACATTGTATACTTTAAATTTATACAGTGTTCCATGTCAATTATATTTCAAATAAAGCTGGCGGGGGTTGGGGTGGGGAAGGAAGTTACCACCGGCTGGGAGGAGTGGGTAAAGGGGAACTATTGCTTCGTAGCCAGAGTTTCTCTTTCCAGTGATGAATCTTTTTGGAAATAGATAGATGTGAGGATTCCACAACACCATGAAGGTACTTAATGCCACTGAATTGTACACTTAAAAATGGTAAACGTCATGCTATGTATACCTTATCCATTTTAATATTTTAGTTTTTAAAAAGTGGGTTTGCTTTACCCCCAAGGGACACGGGTGACTCCAAGTCCTCTGGCTAAACACATTACACACATAAAACCGCAGGAATAAATAAAAATATAAAATGAATAAAAACGGATCAAAGAACACTGCAAGTTGGGATAAGTTGGGAAAAGAGAGAGAAAACTGGCGGCAGGACCACCAGACAGGAGGCCACCGCAGTGGCACTGGCCTGGCCTGAGCGGGAACGTGAGCACGGGGGAAGGAGGACGCACAAGAGGCAGACAGAACGCCAGGGCTAAGCGAACACACACAGCACGAGGCAGGGGGAGAGGTGGGGACTGCCAGGCCAGGGCCCCACTGTGACTTTCGCGAGCCCTAGCTGCTTTTCTCAGAGGGAACCTTCCTCCACACAAAAATAAAAAGTAACACTTCACTGTTGCTTTGGTATAAGGGTGCATATATATGTGTGTGTATGTGAGTGTTATAGATTATAAACATTTTTTTTTTGTCCTGAAAGTACATTTTTTTTTCCCTTCTGGTATTAAAAGAAATCAGAACTTTTTGTGGGCCCCTGAATACTCACATCTGGGCTACCTCTTCTGAGCATCCTAGAGGAGGGGCCCTAGGCCAGCCTGTGCCAGACACTGTCAGTCTCCTGCCCAAGACTGCCCTCCTTCTGCTTCCCTGCAGCCTCATGGACTGAGGAACTGCTCCAGGTACTGAGGACTGTGTTACTCGGGTATGTGATCCTCAGGCATAGCTGTAGGCTCGGTGTGGGGTTAAGACTGTGGATTCAGGAATCAGAGCAAGTTGAGTCTGAATCACAGCAAGTTAAGTCTGAATCACAGCAAGTTGAGTCTGAATCACAGCTACTCCTGCTTAGCTGTGTACACTGGAGCAAGTTACTTAACCTTTCTGAGCCCCAGTTTCTATCTGTAAAATGCGCATAAGAGTTTCTAACATCATAGAGGATTTGTGAGCTCAAATATGGTGAGAAACAACCAGTTTAGCATGACATCTGTTCTGATCTGTGGCTGGCATCCCTTAGCTATCCTTAAATCTGGCCCTTACTCAGCACCACTTCTCACTTGGTTTTAAACAGGCACAGTGATTTGCGGGAGGAGGAAAGGTATAAAGATACCTGGAGAGGGGAACACAAGGGGGTGAGGATGTCCAGAGAGCAATGGAAGGAACATGAACTATTTCACACTTTTGCCCAGGACAAGTCCAGGGAGCCTACAATCTCCCATCTACTGCCTTTAGTATTGCCTCTTTAAAAAATATATATAGATAGATAGATTTATTAATTTATTTGGCTGCACTGGGTCTTATTTGTGGCCTGTGAACTCTTAATTGTAGCATGTGGGATCTAGTTCCCTGACCGGGGTTGGAATTTGGGTCCCCTGCATTGGGAGCATGGAGTCTTAGCCACTGGACCACCAGGGAAGTCCTACCTCCTACAGATGCCCTCAAGGTAGTCCCCCCAGAGCAAGGTTCCAAGTCTCTGTAAGTCTCATGTCCCTAGGTCCCTGTTCCCTCCTTTCCCCTGCCCTCCTCTATTCTAGACTTGCCATCCCTCACACATCCCCTGTCTGTTTTGTTTACATGTCTTTTGCTTCCAGGGTCTTCTTAGTGAACTTCTACTCATCCTACAAAACTCAGCCCTGATGGCTCCTCCTTCTGCAACTGCTTCAGCAAGATCAGTTCAGTTCAGTTGTCACTCAGTCATGTCCGATTCTTTGTGATCCCATGGACTGCAGCATGCCAGGTTTCCCTGTTCATCACCAACTCCTAGAGTTTACTCAAACTTATATCCGTTGAGTCGGTGATGCCATCTAACCATCTCATTCTCTGTTGTCCCCTTCTCCTTCTGCCTTCAATCTTTCCCAGCATCAGGGTCTTTTCCAATGAGTCAGTTCTTTGCATCAGGTGGCCAAAGTATTGGAGTTTCAGCTTCAGCATCAGTCCTTCCAATGAACCCTCAGAACTGATTTCCTTTAGGAGGGACTGGCTGGATCTCCTTGCTATCCAAGAGACTCTCAAGAGTCTTCTCCAACCTGTC
>NW_011494952.1:3078514-3078997 GCF_000754665.1 Bison bison bison | reverse complement strand
AAAGCATCAATTCTCTGGCACTCAGCTTTCTTTATAGTCCAACTCTCACATCCATACATGACTACTGGAAAAACCATAGCCTTGACTAGATGGACTTTCGTTGGCAAAGTAAATGTCTCTGCTTTTTAATATGCTGTCTAGGTTCGTCATAACTTTTCTTCCAAGGAGCAAGCATCTTTTAATTTCATGCTGCAATCACCATCTGCAGTGATTTTGGAGCCCAATAAAATAAAGTTTGTCACTGTTTCCATTGCTTCTCCATCCATTTGCCATGAAGTGATGGGACCAGATGCCATGATCTTAGTTTTCTGAATGTTGAGCTTTAAGCCAACTTTTTCACTTTCCTCTTTCACTTTCATCAAGAGGCTTTTGAGTTCCTCTTCACTTTCTGCCATAAGGGTGGTGTCATCTGCATATCTGAGGTTACTGATATTTCTCCCGGCAATCTTGATTCCAGCTTGTGCTTCTTCCAGCCCAGCGTTT
>NW_011494952.1:3068066-3078322 GCF_000754665.1 Bison bison bison | reverse complement strand
GACGAACTCCTTTTCCTATTGGGAACCAGTCTGTTGTTTCATGTCCAGTTCTAACTGTTGCTTCCTGACCTGCATACAGATTTCTCAGGAGACAGGTCAGGTGGTCTGGTATTCCCATCTCTTTCAGAGTTTTCCACAGTTTGTTGTGATCCACAGTCAAAGGCTTTGGCATAGTCAATAAAGCAGAAGTAGATGTTTTTCTGGAACTTTCTTGCTTTTTTGATGATCCAACAGATGTTGGCAATTTGATCTCTGGTTCCTCTGACTTTTCTAAATCCAGCTTGAACATCTGGAAGTTCATAGTTCATGTATTGTTTAAGCCTGGCTTGGAGAATTTTGAGCATTAATTTGCTAGCGTGTGAGATGAGTGCAATTGTGCGGTAGTTTGAGCGTTCTTTGGTATTGCCTTTCTTAGGGATTGGAATGAAAACTGACCTTTTCCAGTCCTGTGGCCACTGCTGAGTCTTCCAAATTTACTGATGTATTGAGTGCAGCATTTGCACAGCATCATCTTGTAGGATTTGAAATAGCTCAACTAGAATTCCATCACTTCCATTAGCTTTGTTCATAGTGATGCTTCCTAAAGCCCACTTGACTTATTCCAGGATGTCTGGCTCTAGGTGAGTAATCACACCATTGTGATTATCTGAGTCGTGAAGATATTTTTTGTATTTTTCTTCTGTGTGTTCTTGCCACTTCTTCTTAATATCTTCCGCTTCTGTTGGTCCATACCATTTCTATCCTTTATTGAGCCCATCTTTGCATGAAATGTTCCCTTGGTATCTCTAATTTTCTTGAAGAGATCTCTAGTCTTTCCCATTCTATTGTTTTCCTCGATTTCTTTGCACTAATCACTGAGGAAGGCTTTCTTATCTCCCCTAGCTATTCTTTGGAACTCTGCATTCAGATGGGTATATCTTTCCTTTTCTCCTTTGCCTTTTGCTTTAACCCCTCCCTTTCCTGGGCTTCCACAGCACCTGCATCTCCATGCTAAACAGATTACCTTGTTTGATAATCATTTGTTTACATATCTTTTCCCAGCTGGAAGGTGTGTTCCAAAAAGGGAGGGGCCCCTGGATTCTCATTCACAGACTCCCTCCACCACCAGGTTCCCGCCCCAATCACTGCCCCCCCTCCTGCACACCTTGGCAGTCTGTGAAAGAGGGACGGAAAGTTTCTTCATTGTTTATTCGGTTTAGGAATCTCTTCTCACACCTGTTCCAACACTGGTTGGTTCCAACACTGCTGGTTTATGCAGCAAATTAAAGATTCAACCCTTAGCAAAGCCACAATAAGGCATCAAGTAGCAAGAAACAATGGGCTTCCCAGGTGGCTCAGTGGTAAAGAATCCACCTGTCACTGCAGGAGGTGTAAGAGACGCAGGTTTGATCCCTAAGATGGAAAGATCCCCTGAAGAAGGAAAAGGCAATTTGCCCCTAGTATTATTCTTACCTGAAAAATTCCATGGACAGAGGAGCCTGGTGGGCTACAGCCCATGGGGCCACAAAAACTAGTAGAACTGTTTCCAAGTTGGGACAATATCAGGAGTATTAAGTGGACGATTACACCTGGGGCTCCAGGTGGCCATTGCTAAGGGAACAGGAGTGGAGGAGTCGATGGTACCTCCAAAGACTTGGGATTCATCTTTCTAATTAATACCCAGTGGGTAAGAGGGTGAAAAGCTGGACAGCCGCTTCTCACATCAGCCTCCCACTTCTTGTACATCTCTCACCAAATCCCCCTCTTTCTCCCTAAATGGCACCTGACCTCTTCTCCTTCAAGGCCCTACCCCTAACTCCTCCAGTTTCTCTTTGATCCTCAGTTCATCCAGATGAAAACCCTCAGATTGGGGAGCATTTGTCTGTAGTCCCTAGGAAAGTTCTGGAACTCTTTCCTGTAGGGGAAGCAGGCTACACTTTGGCAGCAAGCATTGGGCTACACACACAGGGCAGATGCCAATGCTCCTGATTCATTCTGGAATCCTATTTTATCCTCATCTGACTCCATCACCTGGAGCCTGGAGCAGTGGCATTTTGCCAGAAACCCCTGGCCAAGAGCCACAGGACGGTTGGGGTGTGCTTATTCTCAACAGGGCTCTGGCGACTGGTAAGTGAAGAGTGGCTTCCGAAGCATGATCCCAAGAAAAGAGGCTGCCATGGCCCTGCAGCCCCAAACCCTGCTTCTTCCGGGGCCTCTGCAGAGCCTTTTCTGAATCCAGTCGGCTGGGAGGCATCCTGCTCAGATGCAGCCCTGGGGCAAGATGGAGCTCTGGAAGGTGTGCACACACTACAGACAGCCAGCTTCACCCCCTCAGTTCCTGAGGAACTAGCCTTTCCTACCGTCTTCAGCATCTGTTGCCTCCTTTCCATTCTCAAGGCCACCGCCCTGGCTCAAAGTCCTCATTTCACATCTCACCTGGGATCTTGTAATAATCTAGCTTTTCCTCACTTAAACTTTTCTCTGCAGTGCTGCTGAAGAAACTCCCTAAAATATGGACTCTGTATGAGTCCATTTCCATGAAGTGTAAGAACAGATAAAACTAACCTAGGTGTCAAAAGTCCAAAACGGTGGTTACTTGTATGTGTGGATAGGGGATTCAGAATTGTCTAGAAGGAAGCATGAGAGGACCTCTGGGATGTTTGGAATGCTCCATGTTTTGATCTGTGTGCTCACTGCATATACAAAAATTCATAGAAGGGACTTCCTTGGTAGTCCAGTGGTTAAGACTCTACATTCCCAATGCAGGGGTTTCAGATTCAATCCCTGGACAGAGAACTAAGATCCCACAGGCTGCTCAGCCAAAAAAGAAAAAAAAAAAAACATACAGTGTTAAACACTTAAGATCCTTGCCTTTGTATATGTTAAGGCTTAATCAGGAAGTAAAAAAATAAAGTGAACTAAATCTGCCTTCATTTAACAAGTATTTTTCAAGCACCCACAGTGTGGTAGGGATTCAGGGGTGAAAGACACAACTCCCACAACCCACTCCTTCCCACACTTGCCTTTCAGACTTCTATTCTTCTGAACAAACACAACTAGACTACTAGCTAATGTGCCAAACATATCCCTTTACCATCGCAGCTCCCTCCAAAACCTTACCTGGGCCTCGCTCCCATCACTACCTGTTTCTACTCCCAGTCCCACTTGGGAAATTCTTCTGCAAGGCTCAAAAATAAGATTAGCTCCTGAATGGAGCCTTCTCGGGGCTTGCCAAGTAGCTCAGTGGGTAAAGAATCTGCCTACAATGCAGGAGACGTGAGTACAATCCCCTGGGTTGGGAAGATCTCCTGGAGGAGATCATGACAACCCACCTAGTATTCTTGCCTGGAGAATGCCCTGGACAGAGGAGCCTGGTAAGCTACAGTCCATAGTGTGGCAAAGAGCTGGACATGACTCAGCATGCACGCACTGAGCCGTCTCCCCTGGGGTGACGGTGCTCCACACTGCAGCCCTGTGTGTGCCTCTTGGGGCCTCCTGTTTTGGGAGATCTGTGCCTCCTGCCTGACCTTTCCTCATAAACACAAGACTCATCTCTGATTCACCTCCGCTCCATGAACACCTGCTGAATTGAAAGACCAAAGAAACAAAAGGGGGAAACACCTTAAAAGCTTCCTGGGCTGCCCAGCTTGGTCTCTGCCTGCTTCATTGTTCAGGAGCCCACAAAAGAAGCAAAAACCCCATAACCATTACACCACAACCCACCCTGCTCTGAGATCATGCCTCTGGTTTGCATGAGGGATTGGGAAGATCCCCTGGAGAAGGGAATGGCAACCTACTCCAGCATTCTTGCCTGGGAATTCTCATGGATTTCCCTCCTCCTAGGAGGAGCATGGAGGGCTACAGTCCATGGGGTCACAAAGAGCTGGACATGACTGAGTGACTAACACTTTTCACTTTCACTTTGAATGCAAAGGTTTGTTAAGGTCTTCAGTGCTCCAAGCATACCTCCAGAGATCTCAAAAGAAAAAAAATGTGGTGGGGTGGGGCACATGGCAGGAGGAAGAGGACAGGGAAGTGAGCAAATACTCCTGCTCAGGCAGGTGGTCCCTCTTGGGGTCTAATCTTTTTCCTTTTCCCTAAGGTCTCTTGGCGGGTGGTGGGGGGGGGCAGTCACTTCTGCATCCAGAGGACAGGTTCTTACCATGTATGTTTCAAATGTGAAAGCAGACCCAATTTCAAGGTATCGACCCTGATACCCAAAAAGCTGTCAACTCTGGGTTTGCACTTCCATTTCAAAGCATCACTTCAAAACACGACTTTTTGTGTTAGCCTACAAATTCATATGTTGCATGAAGTATGTATGAATAAATATATTTAAATATATTGATTGTCTACCATAGGTAGGGAATTCCCTGGTAGCTCAGATGGTAAAAACAATCTGCCTACAATGCAGGAGACCCTGGTTCAATTTCTGGGTTGGGAAGATCCCCTGGAGGAGGGCATAGTGGCTCACTCCAGTATTCTTGCCTGATGAAGCCCCATGGAGAGAGGAGCCTGGCCGGCTACAGTCCATGTGGTCGCAGAGTTGGACACGACTGAGTGACTAAGCACAGTACAGCAAGCACCTTAGGTAGGACCTTGTGCTGAGGGGGGAACAGAAGATTTAAAAGCTAGAGTTCACCATTTCTGCCTCCCAAAGGGTTTGTAAGCAGTTTGTCAGCATGTATGGGAAGTTCACTGAAGCATTGTTCAATACAAGGGGAAAAAAAAATAGAAACAATCTGAATATCCATCATGAGAAGGACCAATAAAATGTATCATGCTGGCTTCCTGAAATACAATAGAGTGCTTTAATGGAACTAACTAGGGATTGTATGTCAACACGAATAGATCTTGAAAATACAGACAGCGAAAAAGACAGATTGTAGAATGATGCATATCATAGAATATCACTCATGCAAGAACACACATAATGAAAATAATACTCTACATATTCTATGAATGCATTAGAACCTGCATTAGATTCTAATATGCATTAGAATCTAATCTGCATTAGATTCTAATATGCATTAGAATCTAAAAGTATGTTTTTTAAATGGTACAGAGGGACATATACTTTCTCTCAGGGAGAGGGGAAGAAACAGATAGACCTAGATGAAAGAGGGCTTTTGTTTTTTCTATAATTACTCTCATTTTTTAAAGTAATTAGGAAAGTACTGCCTAAATACGTGAGAAGCTAAGTAATGAGTTTATCGATAACTGCAACAACAATCAAAGTGACATCACAGAGCAGAATGGATTTACTGTCCTGGGGTTAGCATCTGCACTAACGGCTGGGAGCTTAGACAAGGAAGAACTGGGGGCTGGGGAGCTCTGAGGAGGAGCTAAGGAATTAGTACTTCCTGGGAAGTCTTTTGGAAAGGGAATGCTGTGACAGAGGTGGAGTTACATGAAGATTCCTCTGGCCACAGGTGTGCAATATAAAAATTTGCATTATGAGTGTATGTGGGATTTTTTTTCCTCATACTTGTCAGGCTCTGGAATTGAAGAACACAGTATTGCACAAACTAAGCTCTGAGAGGAAATCAGGTTAGGAAAACGAGGGATGCTTTGCTGTAACCCTTGAGCCAAATGAACTAGGGATCAAGGACTCTGGGGCTCCTGGGGATCAGCAATATTGACTTAGTTTCCTTCGCTGGACTGTCAGCTTCTCGGGCTGGGCTGTGACGTCTTCCTTCCTGGAGCCCCAACGTACAGAACAGTTCATGATGTCAGATCGCAGACATTCAGTGAACACTTGTTGAATGAATGAGTAGGTGAATGAATGAATGGGTGGATGGATGAATATCACAGAAAGGTCAAAGAGAATAAAGACTACAAGGAGGCTTGTGGCTTGAAGGGCTAACTCTCTAGCTCTGAGGCACTTCTGCCCTTCTTTCTCCCGGATGGTGCCTGTCCCTCGGAGGGGGGCTTTTATTTGCCTCCCCCATCATTTCCTCTCCATGACTCCACCCCTAAACCCTGGGGTCCTTCTTAGGATGTGGGGTAGGAGTGACTATCAACTCACAGGGAGGTCGGAAGAAAATAAAATAAAAAACCATTTGAAGAACTGAGCTGGGAAGATCCTCACAGAAGTTGGATTGAGGTGGAGCAGTGTACATGAAGGGTGGGGTAGGGGTGGAACTCTAAACTAAGGCCGAGGGGAAATGAGCCTATAGGAAGAGAGGAGCAGGCAGGTGGAAGGACTGGGGCCAGATATCAGAAAACTGGCGGAGGAACCAGTTTACACAGATGGTTTCAAACCTGGAGCTCAGAATCCCAGGATTTCACAGACAACCTCCAGCGGTTTCCCAAACAATGAGGTGTTTTCTGCCAAGGAGAGCTTAAAATTGCCGGAGGGATCTGTTTATCTATTATCTGCCCTACATCCTGGGGTTCTGAGTAAGACCTCATTTGAAGGCAAGAGACAAAGGGGTGTGTGTGTGTGTGTGTGTGTGTGTGTGTGGAGAGTACAGGGCAGGGAAAAGAGGAGGGGAGGGAAGCGAAGGGAAGGGGAGAAGAGGGACAATCATTCAGCTAAAACATTTGAAAGAACATAGAGTACATAGTCTCTCTCCCTCTTGAAATGAGGTCATATATAAAAAGTATTCTAAGTGGAAAAGCCTCTCAATGAGTGTTTGTATTGGACTTGACACAGGAAAAGAATTCAATCAAAAAACAAATTCACTTGAAATTACCAAAAATTTCCTAGCCCACCCCAGTCACAGGATTGGCATTATCCCCAAAAGATCAAAATTGGAGACGCAAAGCCCAGAGTAAGGGAAGCAGGGAGGTATAGATGATTGGTGTTGAGTTCTCGTTAATAATCATTAACATTCTACTGAGCACTTTTCAGGAGCTCTGCTTAACTCTCGCCTGCATAATCTCATGAATTCTCACAATAGGCTAGAAAGTAGACCCTATGAGCATCCCCACACCAAGGCTTAGAGAGGTGGAGCAACTTTCCCAGTATCACACCAGATCACAGGCAGCAAGGCTGGGCTTTGAATCCAGGCAGCCTGACTGCCAAGTCTCTGAGCACAAGATGCAATCATGTCTCCCAAACACTATGACCTGAGCCAGTGTGGTTGAAGTAAGGTAGGTGCAGGCACCTGCAGCCTGCAGGAAGAAAGGACATCTTCATTTCTGGGAGGGTCCAAGTGACAGTCCTTCATAGAAAATCCCAGAAACCCTGTCTCTGTTGGAACAGTTGCCTTCCCAGGCCCTGGGGTGGACTGAACCCACCATCGAGAAGGTTCATTCCCTTCTCGATACCACATATTCTGAGAGCTTAAAGGTATCTCATCTTGAGCCAATGAATAGCAGGATGAAGGACCCAGATAACTCGAAAGGAAGATGAGGACACTTAAGGTAAAGAAGAGAAAATTAGAAGGGGAAAGCTATCCCAAACATTCAGCTCTCTCAAAGAAGAGTGACCAAGTTTGTTCTGTGCAGCTCTGGGTGGCAGAACTAGGTTCAGTGGAGAAGTAAGAGGGAGACAAAGTTAATCAACATCACATATGATTTTCCTTATATCTCTCTGAAAATGAAGTTGGCCTCACTGAAGATACTAAAGACAGTGAGCACACTGTCAGAGGAAGCAATCAAGCAAAAACAGTCAGGAATCATACATCCTGAGAGGGAACTCACGTGTTGGGTAGAAGATTCAGTTAAGTTCAGTCACTCAGTCGTGTCCGACTCTTTGCGATCCCATGAATTGCAGCATGCCAGGCCTCCCTGTCCATCACCAACTCCCGGAGTTCACTCTAACTCATGTCCATCGAGTCGGTGATGCCATCCAACCATCTCATCCTCTGTTGTCTCCTTTTCCTCCTGCCCCCAATGAAGGTTAATTGACTACTAAAGACTCTTCTGACTTGGAGATTCTGCAAATTTATAATTATGAGGTTTCTTCTCCTTCTCAGACTTTCTCACTGAGCCAAATTTCAATCAAAGAATGAACCCAGGGCTTCCCTGATGGCTCAGTGGTAAAGAATCCACCTGACAACCCAGGAGACAGGGTTCAATTCCTGTTCCAAGAAGATCCCATATGCTGTGGAGCAACTAAACCTGTGTGCCACAACCATTGAGCCTGTGTACTACAGCCCAGGAACCACAGCTACTGAAGCCGTGTGCCCTAGAGCCTGTGCTCCATGAGAGAAGCCACTGTAATGAAAAGCCTGTGCACCACAACTATAGAAAAATCTGCACAGCAACGAAGACCCAGCATAGCCAAAATTATATATATAGACACACAAGGACTCATTGGAAAAGACCCTGATGCTGGGAGGGATTGGTGGCAGGAGGAGAAGGGGATGACAGAGGATGAGATGGCTGGATGGCTATCACTGACTTGATGGACGTGAGTCTGGGTGAACTCCGGGAGTTGGTGATGGACAGGGAGGCCTGGCGTACTGCGATTCATGGGGTCGCAAAGAGTCGGACATGACTGAGCGACTGAACTGAACTGACTGATATATATATATAAAGAATGAATCCAATGGTCATTCCAGCCACGGAAATCATAAGGCCTTATAAATTCTTATATTCTGCGTGTCTACAAAGGGAGCCCCACCTGTGACACAAGCCTATCTGTCTGTCAGCAGGGGAAGCATTTTTCACACTAATAGTACAAGTCAGAATAAATACCATCTCCATTTGGAAGACAGTCTTTGACAGAAGAGAATTGGCCTGCTTGATTAGGAGTATATGTCAGGCGCTGATAATAGGGAAATCCTTTTCAGCTGAGCCCTAGAACCTGAACAGTCATAATGAGACCGATTTAATGAGCCTCCTGTTCTACAACAATATTAATTACAACCCTGTCACAGAAGGCAGCCAACTCGAGATAAAATAGGTAAAATGCACAGGAATTGGATTGCATTCAGCATCTTTCTCCCAGATACAAATAGGCTCATATAGTCATGTACATATGTCTCTAGTGAGCGACTGGATTTAACACCTTCTTTAAGCTGTTTGGAGGAAATGCTCACGCAGTGGGTCTAAACAGCAGAACTGCTTCTGAACTTTGGGTTTCTCCTCAGAATGCATGTACCCCAAGTCTGTCTGATTGAACCTGATCAATCCCATCTTGTGGCTCCCTTGGAAAGAGAAGAGAAAGATGCAGCAGAGGCCCTTCTTGTTGAGCAGGTAGGCACACCTCCAGTGCTTTATTTTGGTCAGGTCTCACAAATCTCTCCCCTTAAAGAAATGGAATTCCTTTCAGGTAAAATTTAAACTTGGAATTGTCATCAGTCCAGTTGACTAAATCATCACGAGGGGCCTAATTATGCTAATATATACTGAGCTCTACCAGGCACTCTGGTAATGCAAAACACCTTGCAATTAGTACTGACAGTGTGCTCTTTATAGGAAGCCCAGAGATGTTGGGCGCTTCATTCAAGGGCGTACATGCAGGTCGGTGGAGCCAGAGTTCAAACTTAGGCTGACCAATTTCAGAACCAGGGTGCTTAACCACAGGGCCATGCTGTGCATGGTGTTCGCAGGCGGCTTATTCATTCAGCAAGTGTTAACTGAGCACCTCCTATGTGCCAGGCACTGTGCTGGGTGCTGAGCAGAAACGAAAGACACAAACCTGTCCAGAGCCATTCCAGCAGACTGTAACAAACTGCCCCATTCCCTGGGCATCAGCAAGGGCTCCAGGAAATGATGAGGTGTAACCAGAGACCTTAAAGATAAGAATTAGGCAGTGAGTGGAGAGGGGCCTGAGAAGGAAGGAGGTTACTGCAGGATCCTTTGGGATCAGAATGGCAGAAAAGCAGCATTGTGAGACCTTGAGGAATCACACAACACCAAGAGGAGAAAGCTTTCCGACAGGAAGGACTGGGTGGAGGCAAAACTTGAGCTAGATCCTTAAAAATAGACATGGTAAAAAAGATGGGCAGTATATATGTTGTATACTTTAAAATCTGCTGAAACTCTCTCATGTGTACATAACCCTTTCACTCTAACTCAGAACCAGGGAACTTTGTCATGTGGACAAGACTCCAAGGGGTTAATCACCTGCCAATCAAAAGAGGCCACAGGGTTCCGCTCTCACTTCTTACTAAGTCCACGTTGTTGAGATTTTGAGGATTCAAAGATTGTGCGCAACTTTGGAAGGAATGATGCTAAAGCTGAAACTCCAATACTTTGGCCACCTCATGCGAAGAGTCGACTCATTGGAAAAGACTCTGATGCTGGGAGGGATTGGGGGCAAGAGGAGAAGGGGACGACAGAGGATGAGATGGCTGGATGGCATCACCAACTCGATGGAC
>NW_011494952.1:3063262-3067966 GCF_000754665.1 Bison bison bison | reverse complement strand
CAACCATTGAGCCTGTGTACTACAGCCCAGGAACCACAGCTACTGAAGCCGTGTGCCCTAGAGCCTGTGCTCCATGAGAGAAGCCACTGTAATGAAAAGCCTGTGCACCACAACTATAGAAAAATCTGCACAGCAACGAAGACCCAGCATAGCCAAAATTATATATATATAGACACACAAGGACTCATTGGAAAAGACCCTGATGCTGGGAGGGATTGGTGGCAGGAGGAGAAGGGGACGACAGAGGATGAGATGGCTGGATGGCATCACCAACTCGATGGACATGAATTTGAGTGAACACCAGGAGTTGGTGATGGACAAGGAGGCCTGGCATGCTGCGTGCTGCGATTCATGGGGTTGCAAAGAGTCAGACATGACTAAGTGACTGAACTGAACTGAACTGAATGAAGGCAGCATGGGAGAGGACAGACACGGAATCCTGAGCCTCAACTCAGGCAGACTGCAGTGACCCCGAATCTGACACAGAGAAGCAGAAATTGCTGGAAGAGTTCCGTAGGCCTAAAAACTCACACCAAGCCCTGGCTCTGACCCTAGAACCCACTGACTTGTGAACCCATGAAATGGTCCACATCCACCCCCCACTCCCATCACCAAAGTGCAGTGGCCTTGCCTGAATCACCTGGCTCTGCTCCTCTCCATGCTGCCTGCATCTGCAGTGGTTCTCCAATTTTAGTGCATATTGGTACCACCCACAAGGCTGACGGAACAACAGAATTTATAGACCTCGCCTTCAGAGCTTCCGATTCCAGTAGGTCTGCAGTAGTGCTAAGAGTTTGCATTTCTGACAAGTTATCAGGAGATGCTGATGGTGGCCCCACACTTTGGGAACCGCTGCTTTATGGCACAAGTGTGGGACAACTCCAGTTCCACTGGCTTCTTTTCCCAGTCTTACTACACATTTAAGGTAAACCCACAGCCTCGAGGAGGAGCCGACAGGCAATGGAAAATGAAGGAATTGGGTGAGCTCAGATGTATATGCATGGTGCGGGAGATGGGAACAGTCGCGAACCTGGAACATTCAGGCCCCAATAAAAGGGGGAAACTCACCCAGCTCTAGCCAGATTTTGATGGACATCATTACAAGTCCAGGATTGCCAGGTGTTCTTATTTTCAAGAGAAGGCAACAATAATGATTTCTCTGTAAGATGTCCCAGTTTCTCAAAGTTGGTTCAAGATTTTTAAAGACAATATCAGGGTCGGTCAGGGGATGTCTTAGGCCTCCTGCAGCTTTAATATTTGGTGGTTCGGGCTTGTAGTAAAGGGTTCTGATGATGTGTTCTGGCCTATTCTAACATTTAAGTTTTACTTAAAATAATGAAATCAGTAAGTATAACTTTTTTCTTAAAAGCCAAAAAAAATAAAATAAAATAAAATTCATGGGAAATCTGATCCATGGGTCACCAGTTTTCAGCTTTTGATTAAAAACGAACAAAAAACAAACAAAAAAAAACACCTCTTACAGTTCATAGAATCCTAAGTCTAGACATGTTCTTTGGTATCCCTGTCTTTGAAAGGTTTTCAGAAAAAGCTGGAGTTCCAAAAAGTTTAAATCACTTCTCCAGAAAATCAGCTCCACTTCTCCTGCCCTGCCCTTTTTTCACCACACCCTACTCCTTCCATCCTTTGTTTACTTCAGATACGAAACACCTTATTTCCTGCATCAGACTAGAAGCAATTTGAGGGCATGCTTCATGCATGACTAATATTGGTAACTCAGCATCTCTCACATAACAGGTATCTAATAAAAACTCCTATTTTTATTGTTACATCGAAGAGGAATGCTCTTTGGTATCTCCCTCACTGTATTCGGGAAACAGCTGTCAAATGATTAACTGGGTAAGTCTCTCTCTGATTTCTTTAAAATTAATTTTTATTTGGCGTATAGTTGTTTTATAATGTTGCATTAGTTTCTACTGTACAGCAAAGTGAATCAGCTATAACTATATTTATATTCACTCTGTTTTGGATTTCTTTCCCATTTAGGTCACCTCGGGTGGCACTGATGGTAAAGAATCTGCCTGCTAATGCAGGAGACACAAGAGACTTGGGTTCAATCCCTGGGTCAGGAAGATCCCCTGGAGGAGTAAATGGCAACCCACTCCAGTTTTATTGCCTGGAAAATTCCAAGGGCAGAGGAGCTTGGTGGGCTACAGTCCATGGGGTCACAGAGAGTTGGCTGCAGTGGAGCACACCATGGGTCACCGCAGAGCACTGAGTAGGGTCCCCTGAGCCATAACAGTAGCTTCTCATTAGTTATCTATTTAATACGTAGTATCAAGAGTGCATATGTGTCGATTGCAATCTCCCAGGTCATCCCTCACCCTCCCCAACTGAAGTGTCTTAGCCCAAGGAAGACTTTCTTAGGTTCCTCATCTGTAAAACAAGAGAGTTGGACCTGCTTCTTCTGCCAAGTATGATCCCTAGACCAGTGGCACGGACACCACCTGGAAGCCTGTTCTGACTGTGAAATTTCAGGCCCCGGCCGCGCCTACTGAATCAGAGCCCGCTTTTTAACAAGATTTCCTGAGGTGATTTGTATGCTTGTTAAAGTCTGAGAAGCACTGGACTACTTCTCAAAGTTTAGTGTGCGTGAAAATCACCGGGGGCACTTAAAAATGCTGATATTCTCTTATACGTGGAATTTTTTTAAAAAATAGATACAAATGAACTTATATACAAAACAGACCCACAGACTTTGAGAATGAACATACAGTTACCAAGAGGCAAGGGTGAGACGGAGGGATAGATAAATTGGGAGTTTGGGACTGACCTGTATACACTGCTATATTTTAAAAAGATGACCAACAAAGCGCTACTGTTAAAAATTTTTTTTAATTTCTTAAAATGCAGATATTTAGGCCTCAGCACAGATCAATGGACAAAAATCTCTGGGCAGGGAGGCTGGGGCTCAGCATTTTTAAAAATTAATTTTTATTGGAGTTTTATTACTTTACAATGCTGTGTTAGTTTCTACTGTACAGCAAAACAAATCAGCCATACGTATCATATATCCCTTCCCTTTTGGATTTCCTTCCCATTCAGGTCACCACAGTGCACTGAGTAGAGTTCCCTGTGCTATCCAGTATGTACTCATCGGGACTCAGCATTTTTTATGCATTCCCCAGGGCCTCACTTTGAGAAACACTGCATGGCCTGTGCCCTCTCACCCCATACCCTGCTGAACATTCTGTTTTCACCTCACCTTACAGCCTGTCCCTGGCCCCAGAGACCCAAGAAGATTGTATCTTTCAGGTCAGGAGTCCCAGGCTATTGTTCCGGCATATCCACTCTCAGGGAGAGGAAAGGAGACCCATGATTTATAGCAGTTGCCTTGTGGAAATGCTGCCATCATGGAGGATTTCAAGCACCCACTGAGATGTCTCTGAACACAGAACTGGGGACAGATGGGCACACTCAGTTCTTTACTAGGCATGGGCTGCAGCACGCCAGAGTCCGCGGCCCTTGTTGTACCTGCAGATTCTCAGTGAGCCAAGCCTGGCTTTGGTCCTGATGACATGCCAGTCATGCACTGAATACTCTACTAAAGGTTAGCGAGGACAGCAAAGGGGTATAAAAGATTAGGCAACAGGGTAGAGTGATTAAGCCTTCAGACCTTAAGACAGGCCTGGTTTCAACTCCAGATCTGTCTCTTATAACCGTGTAACAGGGCAAAGGCTAACAGAGTTTTGCCAAGGGAACGCATTGGCCATAGCAAACACCCTCTTCCAACAACACAAGAAAAGACTCTACACAAGGATATCACCAGATAGTCAACACTGAAATCAGATTGATTATATTCTTTGCAACCAAAGATGGAAAAGCTCCATACAATCAGCAAAAACAAGACCAGGAACTGACTGTGGCTCAGATCATGAACTCCGTATTACCAAATTCAGACTTAAATTGAAGAAGGTAGGGAAAACCACTAGACCATTCAGGTATGACCTAAATCAAATCCCTTATGATCAATTATACAGTGGAAGTGAGAAATAGATTTAAGGGACTAGATCTGATAGATAGAGTGCCTGATGAACTATGGACGGAGGTTCGTGACATTGTACAGGAGACAGAGATCAAGACCATCCCCATGGAAAAGAAATGTAAAAAAAGCAAAATGGCTGTCTGAGGAGGCCTTACAAACAGCTGTGAAAAGAAGAGAAGTGAAAAGCAAAGGAGAAAAGGAAAGATATAAGCATCTGAATGCAGAGTTCCAAAGAATAGCAAGAAGAGATAAGAAAGCCTTCCTCAGCAATCAATGCATAGAAACAGAGGAAAACAACAGGATGGGAAAGACTAGAGATCTCTTCAAGAAGATCAGAGATACCAAGGGAAGATTTCATGCAAAGATGGGCTCGATAAAGGACAGAAATGGTATGGACCTAACAGAAGCAGAAGATATTAAGAAGAGGTGACAAGAATACACAGAAGAACTGTACAAAAAAGATCTTCACAACCCAGATAATCACGAGGGTGTGATCACTCACCTAGAGCCAGACATCCTGGAATGTGAAGTCAAATGGGCCTTGGAAAGCATCACTATGAACAAAGCTAGTGGAGGTGATGGAATTCCAGTTGAGCTATTTCAAATTCTGAAAGATGATGCTGTGAAAGTGCTGCACTCAATATGCCAGCAAATTCGGAAAACTCAGCAGTGGCCACAGGACTGGAAAAGGTCAGTTTTCA
>NW_011494952.1:3062916-3063162 GCF_000754665.1 Bison bison bison | reverse complement strand
TTGGCTTAAAGCTCAACATTCAGAAAACTAAGATCATGGCATCGGGTCCCATCACTTCATGGGAAATAGCGGGGGAAACAGTGGAAACAGTGTCAGACTTTATTTTTCTGGGCTCCAAAATCACTACAGATGGTGACTGCAGCCATGAAATTAAAAGATGCTTACTCCTTGGAAGGAAAGTTATGACCAACCTAGATAGCATATTCAAAAGCACAGACATTACTTTGCCAACAAAGGTCCGTCTAG
>NW_011494952.1:3050959-3062372 GCF_000754665.1 Bison bison bison | reverse complement strand
TCCGTCTAGTCAAGGCTATGGTTTTTCCAGTGGTCATGTATGGATGTGAGAGTTGGACTGTGAAGAAAGCTGAGCGCCGAAGAATTGATGCTTTTGAACTGTGGTGTTGGACAAGACTCTTGAGAGTCCCTTGGACTGCAAGGAGATCCAACCAGTCCATTCTGAAGGAGATCAGCCCTGGGATTTCTTTGGAAGGAATGATGGTAAAGCTGAAACTCCAGTACTTTGGCCACCTCATGCGAAGAGTTGACTCATTGGAAAAGACTCTGATGCTGGGAGGGATTGGGGGCCGGAGAAGAAGGGGACGAGGATGAGATGGCTGGATGGCATCACTGACTCGATGGACGTGAGTCTGAGTGAACTCCGGGAGTTGGTGATGGACAGGGAGGCCTGGCGTGCTGTGATTCATGGGGTTGCAAAGAGTCAGACATGACTGAGTGACTGAACTGAACTGAACTGAACCTTGGTCAAATTGCTTAACCTCTTTAAGCAATTTATTATATACTAAAGTATATGTATGAATGTATACTATATATATATAATATATATACACACACGCACGATAGTGCCAAATACTAAATATATATATATGTTTATATACGTGTGTAAAGACATATTATATACAATATACACACAACCTCATGGAGTTTTTGGTCTAGCCCTTAAAAGGAAATATTAACATGTTCTAATTTAAAACCTGAATGGTAGATACTGGGTATTCATTTTTTATTTGTCTTTAATTATAAATATATGGCATATACTCTTTTGAATGTATTATTTATTTCACAATAAAAATGGTAATACAAGCCCAAATGAAGTTAATCACTAAAATGTGTCATCTCATTATGACAGCTCATCCATGTCATTATCTTGCTCATCCATGTCACTGTCTTGAAAAGTTGGGTCCTGACCCACTGGGAACCTGGCTGAGAACTTGGCTCTGTTGATATGTCAGCTAGATGCTTGATGAAAGTGTTAGTCACTCAGTCATGTCTAACCCTTGGTGACCCCATGGACTGTAGCCTGACAGGCTCCTCTATCCATGGAATTTTTCAGACAAGAATACAGGAGCTGGGTGCCATGCCCTCCTCCAGGGGATCTTCCCGACCAAGGGATCAAACCCAAGTCTCCTGCATTGCAGGCAGATTCTTTACCATCTGAGACACTAGGGAAGCACCAGATGCTTGATGAAGAACACCTAATTCTCTTTGAAGCTTGTGGGTGCAAACTTGAGGAGACATGAGAGAACCCCATTCAACGAAGAGGAACTTTGTTTATGCTTTGTGGGGACCTGAGTCAGAAATTCTACCACTGCCACCACCAGATGCAATTGAAATATAAACCAACAGGCAGGCTCAGAAACGGGGCAGGAGGAGAGGAACAGTGTGACTCAGGAAAGCATAGTCCTTTCCCTCCTTTCACTGAACCACTCCTCAGTGGCAAGTCTTTCTAACAACTGGAATAAGTCCTTCCTTTTCCTTTCTAGGATCCACTAAATGTCTCAGCCACCTCCCCCCTTTTCAGGCAATGTCTTGTTTTCAGGCAATGTCTTGTTTTCAGACCACTATGGCCAGGCTACTGGTGGACAGCAAGCACTTGAACCTGATCGTTAAGATTGTGGGTCCTTCTCTAGGCCTCAGGCTCTTTCCTAAGCCAGCAAGATGGGTCAGGTGACCTCTCAAGCCTCTGATAATTCTAATACCTCATGGTTTAGGCCATAGTAGATTATTCTACGGAGAAGGCAATGGTACCCTACTCCAGTACTCTTGCCTGGAAAATCCCATGGATGGAGGAGCCTGGTAGGCTGCAGTCCATGGGGTCACAAAGAGTCGGACACGACTGAGCAACTTCACTTTCACTTTTCACTTTCATGCATTGGAGAAGGAAATGGCAACCCACTACAGTGTTCTTGCCTGAAGGATCCCAGGGACAGGGGAGCCTGGTGGGCTGCCGTCTGTGGGGTCGCACAGAGTCAGACACGACTGAAGCGATGCAGCAGCAGCAGCAGCAGCAACAGATTATTCTAGTGATGTGTCAGGCCAATTAAGGGGATGATGAATTGACACTTTCAAATCACATCACTTCCTTGATTTCTTATGCTTTTCCTGCTTTGTTTCTTATAGTTTTATGTAGGAAATAAATAGGGGACATAGTACATTGCATTTGGCCAAGTAAATACAGAAAAAAGTGGGAGGTGGGTGGTGCTTCCCAGGTGGCACTGATGGTAAAGAATCCGCCTGCAATGCAGGAGACCCATATTTGATCCCTGAGTCAGGAAGATCCCCTGGAGAAAGGCATGACAACCCACTCTAATATTCTTGCCTGGAGAATCCCATGGACAGAGGAGCCTGATGGGCTATGGTCCATGGGGTCGCAATGAGTTGGACATGCATCTGAAAATAGCTAACACTTAAGTAATGTGCCAGTAATAAAAATAGCTAACACTTAAGTAATGTGCCAGGGCACCACTCTAAATGCTTTAAAACATACTGATTCGACTGAGGAATATACTACTGTTATCATTATCCCCAGTTTACACAGGGGTAAACTGAGGTTCAGAGCAATTAAGTGGTTTGTCCAAGGTCATACAGCCTGTACATGTCAGAGCCAGGATTATGAACCCAGCTTGGCTCTGGAATCTGTACTTTCATCACTGTGCTGTATTGCTTTTGAATTGTGTTATCCAAACTGTTCCTGATAGAGCAGCCTTTCTTCAAGGAGGTAAAGCTAGGAGAGCCCATTTTATCAAACTGGGAAACTACTCAGAATCCAGAAGCTTGAAGTCTCTGTTTAGAAATGTTGCTGTCTCAGATTCTAGAAACAATTCTCTGCTTTGGCCTGAAAAGCTATCCAAAAGATGTGCCTTCACATTTCCTTAACCATCACTTCTTCACAGATCAGCAGTGGGATGGTTTTAAACACAGGGCAAATCAAGCTGGTGGAGAACCTAGTTAAGAGAGGCACGGACTTCCCTGGGGGTCCAGTGGTTAGGACTCTGCACTCCCAATGCAGGGGGCCTGGGTTCAATCCCTGGTCAGGGAACTAGATCCCGCATGCTGCAACTAAGACCTGGCACAGCCAGATTTAAAAGAGAGAGAGAGGAAAGCAGAATGTCAGTCATTCAGCTTCTAGCCCAGGAAGCTGTGCACCTGCAGGGAGGTGCTTCACCTCTCTGGACCTCAGATGTCTCACTCAGAAGGTAAAGAAGTGAAAACAGATGACTTCCAAGGTCCCTCGCCTCCCTGAAAGAGATTCTTCCCTCAGCTACACCAGTTGTTGGCAATGAAGTGATAAGGCAAATGACAAGCAAGTTTTGACGGTGCTCTGAAAGCAGACACCAGACATGTAAATTCAGATCCCAGGAATGTGAGAGAAAGCTCTGGCATGGCCTTCCTATTTCAACAAACAACTAATCAATGCAGAAACAGCCAGGTCGTTAAAAACCATTTTAATTTTCATTTTCAGACTTTGTTTATAATGGACCCATCCTTCAAATGATCTATTTTTTTCCCGCAGTTCATCCCAGACCCAGGAAACAGAGATAAGGAGGGACCGTTCCCCCTCCACAATCTTTCTTCACATTTCACTTTTCACATTTGGTGATACAAATAAAACCTTTAAAATACTCAACACAAAATGTTTGAGACTTCCAAAGTTTGTGAATCATAACATATCATCGATCTGTTCAAAACTTGACAAATAGACGATAAGTTCCCTCGTTATACCTCAACATCTGATGAAGACGCACTCAATAAATATTTGTTGATTAGTAACAAATGTGTTGATGGAAAGTTCTAATCATTACCAGCGAAGAATCAGGCTCACGTATGTGCTGATTAAACCTCTGATCGCTTCTTCTGGGTTCATCACAAACTCCATTCATCCTCCAACAAGGAAGTGAGACTCCCTTAACTTTTAGCTCAGATTTTACCAGAGCATGTGATGCTCAGACTGCCTTCCCACGTGTTTCACTGAGGAACAGGTAAGAAGGACCCGGCACGCAGACACCAATCCCTAAATCCTTAAGACTTGATGAGGGTTTGGTGGATTATCCCCCAGCCCTCTTACCCACTTAGTTTTGTAACCGCCAAGAGGTCAGAGCCAAAAGGGTTGAAAAGCAAACGAAAGTGCCCGGGGGGAGGAGAGGAAGGGCAGGATCATTAGCGAATTTAGGAAGTCACAGTACAGTGGCCAAAGCTGACGTCTCTGAAAAACCCAGTGTTCTTGCTTTGAGGGACACTGAATCTCAATGATACCGCCACCTGGCTTGGAAAAGCCTGCCTTGTGCAAGCCAGGAGACGAGAATCCATTATCTTAGTCTGTGTCTTTGTAATCATGACACTGGGCAGAGTAGCCCAAGGGTCTTTTCTGCATGACTGACAAACATTCAAATCAGGCTTGAACCGTGAGTGAACTTGAGAGTGAGGTCTGATGGGATCTATGTTCAATTCAAGAGGAAGATTATTGGTTAGGCTAAAGAAGATCTTTGCTTTAAAATCATCATTTTCACTACCTGAAGGTAGTAAGTGACCCTGGACCCATGTTAGGATCTAGGGAAGATGATCTTTGGGAAAATTCCCTTTGGGAATTTAAGCACATCTCAATTACTCAAAGCAACTGTTAGCCTTACAAAGAAGGCGGGGTTCCTCACTTGAGACCTAGCCTAGGTTAGGAGGGTCGAACCCTGAATTTTAGTTCTGGTGAGTAGAGAAAGCACACGGCCATTGGCTAAGCTTTCATCCGCAGCTGAGCATTCTTCTCTTAGAAATAATCACAATAACTGTCATAATTCCATCTATAATTGTATCAGTGTATCTATGTATATATAAATATATGTATAGGTGTATCTTCTCAACTTCTAAAACAACTTCCCAAACAGCATCTCATTTGTATCAACCCATTCCACCTCTCTTTATTTAAACATGGCATTCTGTTTTCTTTTTCTTTGTGTTCAGCCAGTTCTGAAATCCTACTCAGCTTTCTATTGTGGAGCAGTCCATGGCCTCCTCTAACCCACCTGGCTTAAGAGAACAAAGGATTAAGAACAGTTCTGTCCTGAGGAACTTTCTGCAAAGATGGAAATATTATGTTACCTACACGGTCTGATAGAGTAACTGATACCACCATATAGCTACTGAATACTTAAAATGAGACTAATGTGACTCAGGAACAAAATATTAAATTTTACTTCATTTTAGCTAATTTGAATGAAAATAGCTACACAGGACTAGTGATGCCTGGATGGGACAGTGCAATTCTGAGGACTTTTCACAGCACGGAAAAGAAAAGATCAAACTGTCAGTCATCATTCCTGACTGTCGACCATCGTGCTACTGAATTCCACACATGGAAGTGAAAAGATTTTTTTTCACACTTTAAATCAAACTTGTGTAGTCCACATGGCTTAATAGCTGGGGTTGTATGCTTTTTCCTCAAATGCAAATATGGCTCAACACAAAGTGCGGCAGTAGCAACTTTATTCTTTGGCAGGGTCCAGGGACCTTCACATCCCTGCTGGGAGGGCCCCATGCTCTCAGGCTTATGAATTCTACACCCTGCACCCACACAGCTCAAGACTTCTAAAGAGCGCCCTTTGTCTCCTTGGCTTGTGTGTCAAGGAGGCAAAGGGTTCTGCTGCACGGCAATTAATCAAATGGTCCACTCTACCTTTGATCTGGGAGAAAATAGTCAAGATAACATTCAGGAGGAGAAAGTGAGAGACAGAGACACGGAGGGGAGGGAGAGGAGAAACTGTGCCAGAAAGAGAAGAGGAAAAGGTAAGGTGGAAAGAGAGATAGATGACAGGAAGGAAGGGCATGGGTATTTCAAAGAGTCCAGCCTTCATTCTCTGATCCGTCTTCTCTTAAAAACCAGGATGTCTCACGCTACCATGGCAAGTCCGTTTCCTACTACTGGTCAAATTCAAGCCCCCAGCTATCTTAACTCAGAAGAAAGGCCTCATAAAGGCTTATTGGAAATAATAGGTTTGGACATACCTATTAACTTCCTACTCCAACACCCGTACGTCTAGTTTTCACTCAGGTCAACAACGGGTGTACTTAAAGGTGGCACTCAGAAACGTCCTGACTAGGAGAGAGCACTCCTCGGAAAATATGGTAAGCCTGCTGGTCTCTGAGAGCTCCTGGAGACATTTAAACTTTCTTTATCCTGACTGAAAAACCAGAAATCCATGATTAACTGCAGAGAAGGCAGGAACTAGTAATCATTTATGATTATAGTAGCAAAACTTTTCTCAAGGTCTTGCAGGGTTTACCTTTAAATGAACTTCTTTACACAATGGTTGGGTGGAGGGTAGCCCTAAAAAAGAGAGAATTGAAAAAGAAATGGTGTTATTTTGTTCAACTGAAGAGGAATGAAGTATTCAAAAACAAGGATTATATGGGCATTTGTTTTGCTTTCCTGAAAAAAAAAAAAAAAGAGCTATAATATGTGTTCCTTTTGTACATCTTAAAAACATGTTAGGGACACACTGAGCTGATAGATATGAAAAATTATGAATATTCCACTCAATAATTAAGCATGTCTTCTTTTTGTTGGCCTTTTTCGTGACAGCATTTCCTGCACAATCCATTTTAATCCAATTCTTTGATATTTTAAAAAAATGGAGATTCCTCTAATTGATTCACAGAGAAACTTTATTTATCCAGAGGAACTGAGAAAAGTTAGGCTTGGAGATATGAGCTGTTTTTTTTTTATGAGGTTACTGAGTTGGCCTTACAGGGGAAATGACTTAGAGATGCAGCAAATTGATCTGCAGGTTTCTAGAGAACAAACGTGATGATTTCACTAGATGGCATAAACATACAGACCCAAACACACTTACCCTCTCGACAGTTGTGAGGTCAGCTCGATTTGGGGCCAGACTAATGTTATAAATGTTCTAAATGAGGATCCCAAGCATTGTGGGTTCTGTAAAACACGTCCAGTTTTCCCAGACCAGACATTGGAGTCTAGTTATATCTGTCACAGATGAATGAGTTTGTTCTTGGCCTGGCCTATCCAACTCAAACCCCGTAGGAACCTCTTTGAAAACCACAGAACATCATTCCATGCTTGATTTTGCACTAAGATCTTTCAATGGATTGAAACATACAGCACATAAGAGCAGGTGTTCCCAGCTCATGGCCCAGCTCCACGCCTGAGGAGGCCGCAGAGGGCATGTTATTCTCATTAACAATGCACCATCTCCACATCTCTTCCTGAAACAGGCTCTCCTTGTTTCATACAGGAGAATAAGGACCGAGGCGGGCAATGTCTTGACCACTCCATCTCCCAGAAGAATGCTTAAGTCAAGTTAAGTTAAGTCACTCGCTCAGTCGTGTCCGACTCTTTGCAATCCCGTGGACTGTAGCCCACCAGGCTCCTCCGTCCATGGGATTCTCCAGGCAAGAATACTGGAGTGGGTTGCCATTTCCTTCTCCAGGGGATCTTCCCGACCCAGGGATCGAACCCAGGTCTCCCGCATTGCAGGCAGATGCTTTAATTAATACATGACTGCTTACTAGAAACTTTCAGAAAGCCCCCAAAATGTCTTGAGGGCAAATCTTAGCCTTAGCCCTGATCTATTCATACCTGCACTGATCCAAACGTGTGGGAAAATCTAATGGGTATTTCCAGTGACCCTGGATTACCAAACGGAATTTTAGATATCATGGTGTATGATGAATGGCTGGGATGGTAGGGAAGATTTCCAAATTCAGAGGGCTCAGGGACTCATTCTACTCCTCTAATTTACAAATGAAGTGCAAATTTTGGTCCACTGGTAACTTATACAAGCTGACAAAATAACATCACTTTCCAAACATTAGCTGCTGCATCCGCTTTGGACAGTTGCTAATCTAAAGTGCTAAGTAACAATGAAACGTTGCAAAATCACAAAGACTCACGCTGTCCATTTGCCTGGGATGTCACGTACAGCACTGAGAAAGAATGCCTCCTGTCACCGGTCCACCCACAGCCTTCACCGCAGACTTGGGGGTGGGGTGACTTTGCAGGCATGGAGCCCTGTACCCAGCTCACTCACGCCACAAGTCTTTCTTCACATCAGCCTGGCTAGCTGACTCCAGGCCTCCAAAAATGGGAGGAAAAAAAGTATCACTTTAATCAAAAGAATTCATAGTGCTGCTTCCAGATACTTTATTCTCTTTGTTCTTCAGTTGCTGTAACAGGAAAAAAAAAGGGGGGGTGCTGCTCCACGAAGTATGAGAGAAAATGACAAGACCACATGAGGGCAAGAAATTAGCAGGTGTGAGAGTCTTTGTGATGAAAACAATTTGTTCTAGAAAAATAATAACACTTATCAAATGCATACTATGTGCCAAGCACTGGACATACATTATTTCATTTACTTCAAATACATATTGCCCCGAGATATAGGCATTTGATCTCCCTTTTATAGTTGAGGAAAGCCAACTTTTTGTTCAAAGTCACGAAGAAATTGACTGAGAAAGGCAGGGTTTGCATCTAGGTAATCTGACTCCCAGGCCTGGCTCTTAACCACTCTGCTGTAACAGCCAGACAGTGCCCCATGAGGGCTCCTTTTAACCCAGCTGACATCTTCTGAGCAAGAGAAAATCTCTTCTATGTCATATTTCACAATTACCCACCGTTACATTTTATGAGGTCAGTCCTCCAAGAGGCTTTCTCCTGGCTCTCTCCCTAGGGACCAACTCAGGGGGAGTCACGTGGATGAGAAATCAGACATCACCTGCATGGCTGCAAAATAAAAAGTCCTGCACGTGGCAATGAAGATCGAAGATCCTGCATGCTGCAACTAACGCCCGGTGCCGCCAAACAAATAAGTAAATATTTTTTTAAAAATCAGACATCAGTCACAGGTGACTGGCACAGGTTCACAGGGGCCAAGTTAGGCCAGATGAAGTTCAACACATTTTCTGTTTAATTAAGGTTATTAGTCTGCTCAATCAGGGAACATGGGGTATCTGATTTTCAGCTAGATATTTGGCCAAATCTCTCAGGATATTTTGGTAGACAGGATGGAAGTGTGGTGATTAGAGTTGTGGGAAACTGTCTTCCCTAAAGAAAATCAATTAATGGATTGGTGTCAGTCTCAGACACCACTGACCAACATTTTTACAACCACCCAGACACTCGCCAATCCCACAGCTGCTTCCACTGCCCTTCTCCTGGTACCTGTCTCTGCTAGACCCATCTACGTGTACCCTCCACCCACACCCCAAGCTTTATTTTCTTTCGTCTTTGGTCTTTGACTCATGTGATTTGAACACTTTTTTTTTTTTTAATATTTTTAAAAATTGTATTGGAGTATAGTTGATTTCTTGCCTGGAAAATCCCATGGACGGAGGAGCCTGGTAGGCTCCAGTCCATGGGGTCACTAAGAGTCGGGCACGACTGAGCGACTTCACTTTCACTTTTCACTTTCATGCACTGGAGAAGGAAATGGCAACCCACTCCAGTATTCTTGCTTGGAGAATCCCAGGGACAGAGGAGCCTAGTGGGCTGCCGTCTATGGGGTCGCACAGAGTCGGACACGACTGAAGTGACTTAGCAGCAGCAGCAGCACCATAGTTGATTTACAGTATATGTTTGTTAGTTTCGTTGACAGGCAGGTTCTTTACCACTAGCACCACATGGGCAGCCCCATAAAGTCATGTGGCTGTAAAAAAACAAACTATGTGAGGACACATGATTTTAACAGCACGTGTAAAAAAAAAACATGGGATTTTTAAATGACTATGAGTTGAATGTGACTGGGCCACCCAAAAAGATATGTATTTTCAGCCCTTATGCTTGTGTGGTTGCTAAGTCGCTTCAGTCATGTCTGACTCTTTGCAACCCCATGGACTGTAGCCCACCAGGCTCCTCTGTCCATGGGATTCTCCAGGCAAGAACAATGGAGTGGGTTGCCATGCCCTCCTCCAGGGGACCTTCCTGACCCAGGGACCAAACTCACATCTCTTGTCTCTCCTGCACTGACAGGCGGGTTCTTTACCACTAGTGCCACTTGGGAAGCCCACAGTCCTTGTAGTTAGGAGAAAAATGTCTAGAAATCATGAGTTCTGAGTTGGTCAAACCACACTGAGTACTATGACTATTTCAGGTGTCATTTTTTAATACAAAAAAAAAAAAAAAGACCAAACAGACTTCACTTAGAAGAAAAGAATCAGAATGAAGAAAATTGAAAGTCAAATTACACAAAGAATGGCAAAGTACCTTGGGTTGTTCAGGCCAAACAAGAACAGTTTAGATAGAGAGCATGATTGTTGTCATGTGGAAGGCAAATTGGACTTGTTCTGAATCTCTCTTGAAAATAGGATCAGGGACTTCCTTGGTGGTCCGTGGCTAAGACTCCATGCTCCCAATGAAGGGGGGGCCAGAGTTCGATCCCTGGTCAGGGAACTAGACCCCACATGCCACAACAAAGAGTTTGTAGGTCCCAACGAAAAGATCCCTGTGCCACAACTAAGACCCAGCACAGCCAAATAAATAAATTAAAAAAATAAGTAGTTTCAAGAATAGAGAGGGCACTGGCAACCCACTCCAGTACTCTTGCCTGGAAAATCCCATGGACGGAGGAGTCTGGTAGGCTGCAGTCCATGGGGTCGCTAAGAGTCAGACGCAACTAAGCAACTTCACTTTCCCTTTTCCCTTTCATGCATTGGAGAAGGAAATAGCAACCCACTCCAGTATTTTTGCCTGGAGGATCCCAGGGACGGGGGAGCCTTGTGGGTTGCCGTCTATGGGGTCGCACAGAGTCAGACACGACTGAACCGACTTAGCAGCAGCAGTTTCAAGAAGGAGGAGCACATGTATACCTATGGCTGATTCATGTTGATGTATAGCAGAAACCAACATAATATTGTAAAGCAATTATCTTTCAATTAAAAAATAACAAATATTGAAAAGAAAGAAAGTAAGAGTAGCCTCGGCAATAGAAGCTTAAGGCGGGGAGGAGAGATTTCCAGCTCAAAAGGAAAGCAATTATAATGGGAAATAAGCTGTTAGAAAGTGGACAGAGAGAGGGGCTCAGGGTGGTTGGGGACATATTTATCCCTCAGTGAGTCAGTTCAGTTGCTCAGTCATGTCCCACTCTTTGTGACCCCATGAATCACAGCATGCCAGGTCTCCCTGTCCATCACCAACTCCCAGAGTTCACTCAGACTCACTCCATTGAGTCAGTGATGCCATCCAGCCATCTCATCCTCTGTCATCCCCTTCTCCTCCTGCCCCCAATCCCTCCCAGCATCACAGTCTTTTCCAATGAGTCAACTCTTCGAATGAGGTGGCCAAAGTACTGGAGTTTCAGCTTTAGCATCATTCCCTCCAAAGAAATCCCAGGACTGATCTCCTTCAGAATGGACTGGTTGGATCTCCTTGCAGTCCAAGGGACTCTCAAGAGTCTGTCTCCTCC
>NW_011494952.1:3050150-3050684 GCF_000754665.1 Bison bison bison | reverse complement strand
CTCTCACATCCATACATGACCACAGGAAAAACCATAGCCTTTGACTAGACGAATCTTTGTTGGCAAAGTAATGTCTCTGCTTTTGAATATGCTATCTAGGTTGGTCATAACTTTTCTTCCAAGGAATAAGCGTCTTTTAATTTCATGGCTGCAATCACCACCTGCAGTGATTTTGGAGCCCAGAAAAATGAAGTCTGACACTGTTTCCACTGTTTCTCCATCTATTTCCCTTATTGCCAAATTCAGACTTAAATTGAAGAAAGTAGGGAAAACCACTAGACCATTCAGGTAGGACTTAAATCAAATTCCTTATGATTATACAGTGGAAGTGAGAAATAGATTTAAGGGACTAGATTTGATAGACAGAGTGCCTGATGAACTATGGATGGAGGTTCGTGACATTGTACAGGAGACAGGGATCAAGACCATCCCCATGGAAAAGAAATGCAAAAAAGCAAAATGGCTGTCTGGGGAGGCCTTACAAATAGCTGTGAAAAGAAGAGAAGTGAAAAGCAAAGAAGAAAAGGAAAGATA
>NW_011494952.1:3045992-3050050 GCF_000754665.1 Bison bison bison | reverse complement strand
GCATCACTATGAACAAAGCTAGTGGAAGTGATGGAATTCCAGTTGAGCTATTCCAAATCCTGAAAGATGATGCTGTGAAAGTGCTGCACTCAATATGCCAGCAAATTGGGAAGACTCAGCAGTGGCCACAAGACTGGAAAAGGTCAGTTTTCATTCCAATCCCAAAGAAAGGCAATGCCAAAGAATGCTCAAACTACTGCACAATTGCACTCATCTCACACGCTAGTAAAGTAATGCTCAAAATTCTCCAAGCCAGGCTTCAGCAGTATGTGAACCGTGAACTTCCAGATGTTCAAGCTAGTTTTAGAAAAGGCAGAGGAACCAGAGATCAAATTTCCAATATCCGCTGGATCATCGAAAAAGCAAGAGAGTTCCAGAAAAACAACTATTTCTGCTTTATTGGGGCTTCCCTGGTGGCTCAGAGGTTACAGCGTCTGCCTGGAATGTGGGAGACCGGGGTTCAATCCCTGGGTGGGGAAAATTTCCTGGAGAAGGGAATGGCAACCCACTCCAGTACTCTTGCCTGGAGAATCCCATGGAGGGAAGAGCCTGGTAGGCTACAGTCCATGGGGTCACAAAGAGTCAGAAGCGACTGAGCGACTTCACTTTCTTTCTGCTTTATTGACTATTTATCCCTAGAAATCTTCAAACAAGTCTTCAACCAAATGGATGCCCACTTGGCACCGGGGATTTTAAGAAGTGAATGCAAGTTTAGACTTGATAACCTACACAAAGACCTTGCCAGATAATTCAGGAAAGAATCTATAGTCCTCATATTTCTGCATTTCAGTAACATCCTCAAATTTACATGTTTGAGGCAGCCACATGGCTCAGTCCCATAAACCCTGAGCTATTTTACTTCTACCTTGTCGTGCCTCACGTTAGGCCTCATAGCCTCATAAACTAAAAGGTAGGAGAACCCAGTTTCTAGTCCCAGATTTGTTACCAGTTAGCTGTGGGTTTATCATCTCATTTAAGCTCAATTTCTTCCTTTGAAAAATAAGGAACTTTGGGCTCATTACCCCATTTAGTTCTTTTCACATTAAAATTCTAAAGCATTAATGATTCTCAGACTTTGTCCTCAGACCATAATAAGCATTAAAATCAGCAAAGAAAGCTGTTTAACATGAAGGTACTTGGGCCCCATCATATTAATAGAATTCAAGGGGAACCCAAGAGCATGAATTCTTAGTAACGCGCCATAAATTGTTAACATGCACACTGAAGATCCAGAAACAACCCCTAAGAGGCTGTGTGCCCTTGAGATTGGAACAACAGAGAAGCAGAATTCAGGCACAGAAAGGTTCATTCAGTTGCCCAAAATCTCAAAGTACAACCAGAGTTGTTCCCAGAAGAAAATAAAACAGATTATTTCTTATTGTCTTAAAGGACCTGAAAACTTAAAGTGAGGAGGTAGGCGGAGAACTAGAATAGTCTCCAAGGTGTGTCTAGTAGAGCTGGAAAAGCCCCAAACCCTGTCTGGTGAGGAAGGAGTCAGAGCTTTGTAACAAGAAGCAGCCTTACATCCTGCAAGCCTTCGAAGTAGGCGTGGCCTCCAGGCTGCAGGAAAAAGTGGAATGCGAGGGGTCGGTCCTGCAGGGTTGAACTGATACAAGTCAGGATTTGAAAAGCTAGGAAAATGGAAAAGCAAGTAGTGCTCTTAACTAAAAATGATCCTCGGCCAGGCCCAGATCAGCAAGCCTCTGACTCTATCATAGGAATGTTCATTATTCAGAAGTAGCCCAGCAAAATATTTTTATTTTCCTCCCCAGTTCCAAGGCCCCAGAGAGCTGTTTTCCAAAATCGCCACAATAGGGACTTTCCCTAGTAGACCAGTAGCTAAGACTCTGAACTCCCAGTGCAAGGCTTCTGGGTTCGATCCTTGGTCAGGTAACTAGATCCCCCACACAACTAAAGATCCCACGTGCCCCATCTAAGACCCAGTACAGCCAAAAAAATACTTTTTTAAAACATAAAAAAAACAACCAAAATTCCCATGACACATTCTTGATTTGAAGACCTACTGAAATTAGTAGAGTTCTTTATTTGAATTGGAAAAGAGGAGTTGGTTTTTGAAAGTCCATTTGGCTGCAGACTCCATACAGATGTAAGGTTGTTATTACTAACAAGTCCACTTTCTTATATATATTTTCACTGAGGTTTTCTTATACACATATTTTCACTGAGAATCATCAGTATAACTTTTTCTTAATTTCTATTTAAAACGCACATGCCATCACTGATTTTGAAAACTCCATTTCTGTCCTATAAGCTTATTATTCAGGCACGCACCCTAAAATAACAAATAGTTTCACTAACTCAGTGGCTTGCATAAGGCTCTCTGTCTGATAATTAAGCTGAAAAAGCCCAGATATTGGCACATTCATTATTAATAGATTTAGCAACCACCTCAAAGCCTTCCCCCACCTGCTCCCCAAAAGCAAATTTATGAATGCTTATCATAAATATAACTATTGTCTAGTACAGGGTTTCCAACTGTTCAGATGAGGCACCCTGAAACGGTCAAGACCCCAGACATGCTCACGAACATGTCACATATGTGGGTCTTGTGCAAACCCAAAAAACTTCTGGTGCTCTTCTCCCTATAAAATTACAGAAGGCTTTACTTATAAGTTGTGGGGACTAGTCAGTCACTAAGTCATTATCACATTGAAATCTCTGGCAGCAATTCCTTAAATGACACCATCTACCTCTCAGCTCTAAAAGTCACTTAAGTGTCTCTATCAAATTATCTATAAAGCAAATAAACTCTAGGAAGATATCTAACACAAATACTCCCAAGGCTGAGAAAAATAAAAAGAAAAGCTTGCTTATAAAGAAAGCTAATTTCATATTCCTATCAGAGAGCCATCAAGTAATACTGCTGGAAAAAATAAAAAGTACCTTACCCAGAAACAGCTGAATTAAGCAGATGGATTTTGACAGGACCTGAATAATTAAATTTTCTGCTGCAGCTTTAGAAACTCCTGTTCTGAAGCCCATTTTGTCAGCCAATGCTAAAGAATGTTTTTTTGGCTCAGGAACATACAATCCAAACAGTCCCAGAGGAGAAGATGCCTCTCAGTCTCGACACCTTCAGACACTGCCCTTCAAAGAACAACTCTTTTCCCCTGGAAAAGAATCTGCCATGGACATTGTCATGTTAATTGGCCAAATTCAAACACAAGTCATCTCTAGAAACTGCTATAGGAAAATCTTTGGGCAGACTGTTTCAAAACTTTTTCCTAAAGGATAAGAGACATGCTAATAAAAAGTCAACCTTGGCATATTAGACTCTTAACAATTAAGAACCCAAAACCAAAATGCTTTCTGTTGGCTACTGCTGGCCAAGATTTTTTCTCTCTGCTCTTTATTGGGCAGCAAGAAAAGTCACCCAGACTTCAAAACTCTACATGATAATAAATGTTTGGAGGTGGTATGTATCTTGTCACCCTGCTTATTTAACTTATATGCAGAGTACATCATGAGAAACACTGGGCTGGAAGAAGCACAGGCTGGAATCAAGATTGCTGGGAGAAATATCAATAACCTCAAATATGCAGATGACACCACCTTTATGGCAGAAAGTGAAGAGGAACTAAAAAGCCTCTTGATGAAGGTGAAAGAGGAGTGTGAAAAAATTGGCTTAAAACTCAACATTCAGAAAACGAAGATCATGGTATCTGGTCCCATCACTTTATGGGAAATAGATGGGGAAACAATGGAAACAGTGTTAGACTTTATTTTTCTGGGCTCCAAAATCACTGCAGATGGTGATTGCAGCCATGAAATTAAAAGACGCTTACTCCTTGGAAGTAAAGTTATGACCAACCTAGATAGCATATTGAAAAGCAGAGATATTACTTTGCCAACAAAGATTCGTCTAGTCAAGGCTATGGTTTTTCCAGTGGTCATGTATGGATGTGAGAGTTGGACTGTGAAGAAAGCTGAGAGCCAAAGAATTGATGCTTTTGAACTGTGGTGTTGGAGAAGACTCTTGAGAGTCCCTTGGACTGCATGGAGTTCCAACCAGTCCATTCTGAAGGAGATCAGCCCTG
>NW_011494952.1:3036341-3045892 GCF_000754665.1 Bison bison bison | reverse complement strand
GGAAGTAAAGTTATGACCAACCTAGATAGCATATTGAAAAGCAGAGATATTACTTTGCCAACAAAGATTCGTCTAGTCAAGGCTATGGTTTTTCCAGTGGTCATGTATGGATGTGAGAGTTGGACTGTGAAGAAAGCTGAGAGCCAAAGAATTGATGCTTTTGAACTGTGGTGTTGGAGAAGACTCTTGAGAGTCCCTTGGACTGCATGGAGATCCAACCAGTCCATTCTGAAGGAGATCAGCCCTGGGATTTCTTTGGAGGGAATGATGCTAAAGCTGAAACTCCAGTACTTTGGCCACTTCATGCAAAGAGTTGACACATTGGAAAAAACTCTGGGATGCTGGGAGGGATTAGGCGCAGGAGGAGAAGGGGATGACAGAGGATGAGATGGCTGGATGGCATCACTGACTCAATGGACGTGAGTCTGAGTGAACTCCGGGAGTTGGTGATGGACAGGGAGGCCTGGCCTGCTGCAATTGATGGGGTCTCAAGGAGTCGGACAAGACTGAGCGGCTGAACTGAACTGAACTGAATTGATGGAGAAGTTTTCAACCACATATAATCCAAAACTTTGTATCAACCAGCAGTCTTGCTTTTGCTTGAATCTGAAGCAAATGTCGTTCCAGATCTGTTCACAAGGAGCAGAAATCTATATTTAAAGGTGAGCCACTGAAGGTCCCACGGAGCCTGGCTCCGGTGTCCTGGCTCCTATACAAGGCAACCAGTGGAGGGGACCGAGGGACAAACACAGAAGAAAAAGCCCTCTTTGCTGAGATAAGGTCAGGCCACTCAAGGTGCCAGTTCTCTTGCTCTCTGTACCTCCCCTGCTTGACCAGCGCCTGCTTCACCTACACCTACTCAAATAACTGACATACTTTCCCCCAGCTCTAACTACTGATTGTTCTAATCTGTAGAGCAGAACATCTCCACCTCTAACAATCCAAGGGGTGATGAGGGGCATGCCCCTCTGCTAGTTTCCCTGGTAACCACCGAGTCAATCTGAGATTGGTTCCCCATTTAACTTGTATCCGCCCCCTCCCACTGGGAGCAAAGATGGCTGCCGTGCCCCACCCGTCATGACACGCCCGCAGGCTACTCACTGTGGGCTGTCCCTTTAGGACCTTGCTTCCGACAGGTAAGCTACCCCCACCCATTAAGCCACTGATGTCTCTTTCGCTAACTCTAGGCTGTTTCTTTAATCCAGAGGCTGAGCAAGTCCAGAGCTTGCAGACCTGCAGGGAGCAGGCTGAGGAAACTCCCATGAGTGCTGATAAGCTGGTAAGTAAGGACGGGACTGGGAAGTTGTGCGGCCTCCACTAGCATGTGGGACTCAAAAGTTTCAGGGGATAATCCCAAAAGTCACAGGGGCAATCCCAGGGTGGCTGCCATTAATCTGTGGAGCTCCATGGTGGCTGTCCTTGAAGAGTTGGGGGCTGGCGAGAGAGAACGGAGAACTCATAGATGGCCCTGAGGCTGTGGTGGGAATTCTGGCCACCATTACAGTGGGAAAAAGAGGTTAGACCATAAGGCAGTGGCCACAGCTCTGGGCTGGCCCCTGCTTTTATATTAAGAAAGGCCACAGACACCAAGCGAACAGTGGAGATGGAGGTTAGGTGCCCAGGCATGGGAAGACGTTATGTTAACTGGCCAAGATGTATCAAAGACGGCCTCTGTGACCAGCCACCCAGCCCTCCAGCAGCACTTATATGGGGCCATCTACGAGGGCAGACTTCTTTCCCTGCTCTCTTGGTTAGTAGCCACCTGCCTGCCAAGGAAGAGGATGTGGTCAGTCCTCATTGGCAAATCATAGAAGACGTATGAGAGAGCAACGCCTCGTAATGCTTCTGATACTGTATCAAAGTGAGCCTTTTGGAAATGGTTGGGATTTTATCTTGGGTGTGTGTCTGAGTGTCTCAGTACCTGAGACCAAATCCTGTGTTCTCTTCCTGGTTTTAACCCTCTTTAGGGTGTCCTAGTAACTTGAATGGTGATTCATGTTCCTCAGAAAGTGAGGCATGTGAATATAAATGAATGATACATATGATTGTCTATTACTGTTATTCATTTAAACAGAATTGGCTGTTTATAAACTGAAGAAATTCCTGGAAGTGTCCAGGATGGGACTCGATGTTTTAAAACTGGTTTTTGCACATGTGGTTAGAGGAAGCTAGCTTTCTATTAATAGAAGGAATTTGTATTTCTCTTCTTGTGCCTTTGAGATATAAATGATCTATCTGGGCTTTCTGGAACTTTAATCACCTGTGATTCCTGAGAGTGAAGGGAAAAAAGCCTTTTTAAACTTTAGTAGGAAAACTGTGAGATCTGTGTCTATGTATGTACATATGTTCATGTGTATTTTATAAATGTGAGGTGTCTCTCCTTCCAAATGACTTTTCCAAAATTGGTTTGTGGATGAGTTCTGTTTAATTGGCTTAAAAAATTAAGCATTCAAATAAATTCTCAGAAATATAAAAGAAACTCCAGAATGAAATTCAGGTTCATGTAATCTGTGAAATATTAGAATTAAACCCATATCTGGTATTGAAACTAGCTTAAGCTTGTTAGCTTGATTAATATAATACATGTCTTTAGTCATCAGTGTAAAATATATCTATTGTACCTAGGCTTATTTGAGCCCAAATATGACATTATTATACCTGTTGCAAATTTGTCAGCAGCGAAAATAACTTGATAAAATGAAACTTTAAATAAATAAAAGCCTTTAAGTAAACTCTATAGGAATAATTATGTTTTGGGAATGTTTATCCAAAGTGGTTCCTCGAGATTTTGGTAACCATGACCTGCCCACTGTCTGTCGCACACAGTAGGATGTTGCTCCACGTACCTTGTTTCAGACGTGTAAGATCCCCCTCGCCATTAAACCACTGATGTCTCTGTTGCTGTCTGGGCTCTTTGGTCTCAAAGTTGGGCAAGTACAGGGCTTGCAGGCCTGCAGGGTACAGCCCAACAGATGGATAAAAGGTGCCATTCCCCCCAAAACTACCCTCCCTGCCTACAAAAACAAAGCAAAGTGAACAACATTCTTGAGATGAGATTTAGATTTCTGGGCCTGAAGGTAAGACATGTGCTACCGAAACCAGCGCATTTCTGAGTCATTCCTTTCCTGGCTCTGGAAATGACCCTGGCAGAGCCTGGAGAAGGATGAATTAGTTTCTGGGGCTCCATAGTTGGGAACCTCTGTAGCTTAAACCCTATCTCATCATCTACTGGACAGTCAGTTATTTTTGATAGACTTTTTCTGCCTGGTTCAGATCTACTGAGGACATAGCTTTTTAAATCGTTAAAAGAAATAAACGACAGTTGGAAAGAAAAACTTGAAAGATCTCCTCCATTTGGAAAGAGATTTTAAATACCTGAAAACATGTCAACTTTGGCTACAATACAGTTTGTGTAAAACTCCTCCCATTATTTGAAACCCCCAAGCATTTGTTCGGAGGAGTCACTCCGAGAGACTGTTACTCAACTAGCTGTGAGGATCTGGTCTTGGCAAGTGCGCAACATGTCTCTTTTGTTTAGAAATCATACTGTGTTAGGCCACTAGTGTTGTGAAATAGTCTTATGTCTTAGGATCAGTACTGAAGACTCAGTCTGTGTGTGCCTGAAAACTGGAAAAGCTCAGGAAATTGATTCTATAGGCCAGAAATGAGCAAAGAGTAAGAGCAAGGTCTGATTAAGTGACCTCCAAGCCAGTGCTGTCTTATGTTGGGGAAGCTCCCTGTACCAGTTCCAGGAGGCCAGGCACTTTGAACATTCCTGGAGGACAGACACTTAGGCCTCTTAGGGATGGATGGACATTATTGTGACATTGCCTCCCAGGTAGAATTGGGGGTCCAGAAAGAAGGAGCAGAAAAGGGTCCTTCGGATTTAGGAAGACTATAAAAGTTGCTTGATCCCAAAGTGTATACAGTGGAGGGGTATACACTTTATTTTGGGTAGAGTTCCATATAACTGATGAGAAAACAAAAATATGAATATAGAACTGTACCTTAGCACTGTTTTGTTTTCTTTTTTAGGAAAATACTTCTTGATTAGCATTTTGCCCAAAGACAGTGATAACATCCTAACAAAAAAAGTAAAAGGTAATCTGATATGGATCGACTAGGAATACAAAATGCTTTCACCAATAGTTTGGTCATACATTCAGACTTAACAACCAAGCCCTAATGGGTACTGCCATCGTCCTGATCATCCAAGTCTAGGGACTATTTTGTGAAATTGTGTGGGTTACTGAGAAAGAGATTTTCAGTCAAGCAAATCTAGCAATAAAATCCAGCAGACTAAACTGTCAGTATTGGTTTTAAGCAGAGCTGGAAGAAACCAGTAGTTCCCCAAAGGCTGATCCAGTTTTCAAAACTACTGTCTCCTATCTTATTTATCATCCAGTGCTCATACACACATACACAGGCACACACACATACATATACATTTTATACACGTGAAATCAGATTGAAGAATGATAGATACAGTCAGAGAACACCGAACCTTACCTGCCTAAGTGACCAAAGAGAAAATTGAGGTTAGAGACTTCTGTGACTTACCTAAGATGGAGGCAAGACTACAGCCCAGCCACCCAGTCTCCTAACCTAGTACTCTTCCTGCTGCACAAGCTGAAATGTCAGACAAAGGCTTTAACCACAGTAATAATAGCCATTCTCCCACTCTTTCCACTTATAGCACCTGTGATCACAGCCAGGTGTTTCAATGGCCTGAACTCTCCCTCAACATGACTCCTACCTCTCGTCCCTGACACTTCACCCTTTCCATACCCTTACCTCCTGTCTATAGTCTGGCAGCTGAGAAACCAAGGGTCTCTCAGCTCATTTCAGCAAACCCACAAAAACACAAATATGAGTAGGCCAGGAATGGTGATCACAGTGTTGAGTGGGGCTGGAGTACAGTGTGTTTATGGAAGGAGGTAATGGGACTGTTGGAGAGGAAAGGTATTTTGAGGGTATATTGCAATGGGTCTTTTTTGTTTGTTTTTTAATCTTTTGGCCATGCTGCACGTGGTATATGGGATCTTAATTCCCTGAGAAGGGATCCAACCCAAGTTCCACAGAGTCTTAACCACTGGACTGCCAGGGAAGTCCCTGTGGTGGGTCTTGAATGTCCTGCTGAGAGAATAAAAAAGGCCAGGAACTTTTCTAATACATGGGTCCAGTCTACTTAAAAGAAAACATCTGATCCCCCATGACAATTGTTATTAGTTTCTTTCTCTGTTTAATATGTTTGATCTCACTAGAGTAGAAGCCCCATGAAGGCAGGGACAATGCCTTATCACTCAGCACCATAGCCTAGGTGACTAACAGAGTGCCTGGCTTACACAGGTCCTGCATTTGCAGGACTGATGTAACAGTTACTGATGGATGTGAACACAACAAATACAGATATGCAACTCCCCTTACACTTGTCAGATGCAGGCTCTCAGAGTCACTGGCCAACATTTCTATTTGGGGAAGTAAGAATAGCTCACCTGGTATTCTCCCCTCCACCATCCCCACCCCTATAATTTCCCCCCACCAGTTATAAGAATAGCGGTAGAGTTCTACATTCATATTTCTGTTTCTGCCTCAGTTACATGGAACCTAACCCAGAATACAATGTATTCTCCCCATTTTAAACCTTTCTGGATCAAGCAATTTCTATAGCCTTCTGAAACCCCAAAGACAATATCAAGAGCGTGGAACAATGGTCTAGGAATATTTTCCTGGTGGTTCAGTCTCTGACTCACACCTGACCAAGAACAAATCATTTAGCCTCAATTTGGCTTGTTTTTACTGTATGCAAAATAGAGCCTATAACAATATAAGCCTCCTCCCTCCCTCCGAGGGCTATTCTGAGAATTGGGGAGATGCTATCTTGGAATGATTAGAGCTCCTAAGAACTGGGCTCTCAATACAGAAGTGGTGTTGTTCTCAGGTTGTGCTACAGCTGCTGTTTTCCAGCATGAAAGGTAGAGTTGTCAGGCCTTGTTGGCAAGGAAAGCAAGTTATGGCTGTGTTGTCACGGTGATACAACAAGCAGGAGGGCATGTACCTCAAAGGTTTAGTGGATCTGATTTCATTCATTGACTTCCTTCTTCTTTACCTCAAACCTCCATTTCCATTATTCTTCATGGATAGGTGTTATTTTTTATTTTCCAAGTTTCCCCAGCTGCCAGAACATCTAGAGGAAAACAAAGCTCATTTAAGACATATAGTTTTCCTGATTGAATCATAGAACCCCAGAGGGTAGTAGAGGTGGGGGACATTGCTTCTTAAGACATCATTTAGTTAATTCAGTTTAACAATCAGAGAATTTCTGAGTCTTTCTATAACAGGTATATAAAGAGGAATAAAAGTTGAGACTATGCTTTCTGAACAGATGTATGGTCAGATAGCCATGAGAATACTTAGGAGTGAGTGTGTGTGTGCTCGGTTACTGTCGTGTCCAACTCTTTGTGACCCCATAGACTGTAGCCCACCAGGCTCCTCTGTCTATGCAATTTTCCAGGCAAGGATACTGGAGCGGGTTGCCATTTCCTCCTCCAGGGGATCTGCCTGACCCAGAGATTGAACCAGCGTCTCTTGCATTGGCAGGCAAATTTTTTACCATTGAGACACTTAGGGGAATCCCAATACTTAGGGGAACAAGTGCAAAGACCTCTGTAAACATCATCACAATCTTTTTAACCTGAACATGACAGTGATGTGAGTTTTTACACCAAATTTGAAATGTCTCAGTAATAAATTTGTTCATTTACTTCTTCACTTATTCATTCTGCACATGGTTTGACTACTTGTCATGATTATAAGTTCCTCAAATGGATAAATTCACTTCAACATTCAACTAAGTTTGTTATGTACCTACTGTATACTAAGCCCTGGGCTAGGCTTTAGAGAAACTGAGGTAAACACTGGTTTCATGAATCGCACAGTCTAATAGGGGAAATATATATTAAAGAAATATTTTAACATTTAACCACTTTAATTGCAGTTCTGCTATGAAGGAGTAAAATAGGCACCATAAAACAAATCAGACTTAGTCTCATTGACCCCCATCAATCCCTATAAACTTAAAGTATAGGAGGAGTTTGCATAGCAAAGACTGGGGGGAAAAGTCTTTCAGGCAGAGCCAATAGGTAACTACATGAAGACCTGAGATAGGTCTTCTGGCATGAAAGAGATCAGAAAGAACAGTGTGGCCAGAACCTAGTGAGCAAGGCAGAGACTAGCAGGAGGTGAGTATGGAGTCTCAGAGATGAGCCTTCTCCATTTCCTATAATTATTGCCCTAACATCTAGCAGAGCAAAGTTCTGGAACAAATGAGCCAATGCAACTTGGAGCACTAGAGGTGTCCTGGCCTGTTGGCAAAAGGATGTCCCCCCAGGGTAGGATCCATCTTTACCTAATGGTATGAGGTTGGACGAAAGGCTTTCTTAGCTTTGCTTATGCCAAGAACAGTGCCGTAGAATAGAAAACTGCAGGAGTGAAGGTATGAGCTCTCTTACCCACTTTATTATTCATCGTCTTATGATAGTAAAACTAGTGTTGGGGTTGCTGCCGTGGTAAAGACATGGAAAACCTCCATAAGTCCCAAGTGTGGCTTAGAAATTTGATTTCAAGGTATTGAGTTGCAGTAATACAGCATCTCTTAAGCAACTTTGTTCTAGTGAAGAGTAGAAGAAAGTAGGGTCAAACTCTGAATGACAACTCAACTCTTCTCGAAGCATGATTGCCCAGGAAGTATATACATAGAAAAAGAGAAGGGTATCTGGACATGCTGGACTTCCCCAGTCCTTTTTGCCATACATTTTTTTAAAATTTTATTTTATTGCCATACATTTTTTAAACAAGAAACAGAGTTCATCCCACAATAATTCACAAGAAGAGACCTGCATGACAGAAGTATATATAGAGTTGAGGGCACGGTTAAGGGAAAGGATAAACAAGAAATGTTGAAACTACCAGGGAGTAGAAAGAATGGAGGCAGTTCTGCTGGGACTAGGGTTTAGGGGATGAGGAGAAGGAGCAGCACTTCTGGTACCCAGGACAGAAGCAGTAGTTGTGGAGGAAAGAGGTTATGAAGCAGCAGGAAAGATACATCCTGAGACCTCTCTCTCCAGCTCTCCAGGGTCCCTGCAGGCCTCCTGTTGCTAAACCCAATGCAAGCTGATCAGCAAAGGGGCTCCAGGGTACAGAGCATGGCAGGAAAAGGAAATGGATCCAAAAAGGGAAATAGAGCACATAAAGAATCATCAGCACTAATAATAATAAGGCTCTAAGTATGAGGAGGAAAATATGGTATAGCTATAACAGGAAAGGGACAGAAAATTGCTGGTTATATAATATATACACATACATATATAGGCTTCATATATATACATGGGTTTCATATATGTATGAATATATATATATATATATATATACACACACACACACATATATATATAGGCTTCCCTGGTGGCTGGTGGCTCAGTGATAAGAACCCACCTGCCAGTGCAGGAGATGTGGGTTTGATCCCTGGGTCAGGAAGATCCCCTGGAGAAGGAAATGACATCCCACTCCAGTATTCTTGCCTGGATTATCCATGGACAGAAGAGCCTGGTGGGCTACAGTCCATGGAGTCGCAAAAGAGTCGGACGTGACACTAAACAACGACAAACAACATATGTGTGGGTATATATACACAAACATACACACTAAACAGTAACATATAATACACAATGTGATACACAGTGTAAATATAATATGTGATAAATTCACAAGTACATCTACGGACTTTTATGTCTGTGTCAGCTGTTATATATAGGGCTTCCCTGGTGGCTCAGACGGTAAAGAATCTGCCTGCAATGCAGTAGACCTGGATTCAATCCCTGGGTTGGGAAGATCCCCTGGAGGAGGGCATGGCAACCCACTCCAGTATTCTTGCCTGGAGAATCCCCATGGACAGAGGAGCCTGGCAGGCTACAGTCCATGGGGGTGGCAAAGAGTCGGACACAACTGAGTGACTAAGCACAGCACACAGCTGTTATATACATATATCTTGTGTGCACATTGTGCAAATGTATAATGTATACCTGTTCTCATCTGTAGTTAGGCTGAAGATAGGTTTGCATGGGCAGGATGTTCTGGCTGCATGGATGGCTGATGCTGAAAATGAGAGGGGAACTACCTGCTATGTCCATGTGTCTGGCATAATCACACACATTGGTTTCCAAAGAAAAGAGTTGTAACCTGACTCTAAAGTCAGTTCTGTATAAGGTAAATACAATAAATACTTTCTGAGGTTCACAGAGTCCCCTCTCTCTGGGGGGGAGAGGAAAGGAAACTCTGATTTGTAGGAAGTGATTCTCAAAAGCCATGTTGACAGACACATTTCTTTTAGGGCAAATGCCCTTCTTCTCCATTCCTATGCATTCCACCTTTCCCTTTGCTTCAGGTCTCAGTTCAAACCTCATCTTTCCAGCTTTTCAGAGTCGTGTTCTTTATATCTTTCTCATATTCTTTATGTGATATCTTATAATGATTTGTCTGCTCAGGGAGCAAAG
>NW_011494952.1:3034243-3036196 GCF_000754665.1 Bison bison bison | reverse complement strand
CTGGTAGGCTGCAGTCCATGGGATCGCTAAGAGTCGGACATGACTGAGTGACTTCACTTTCACTTTTCACTTTCATGCATTGGAGAAGGAAATGGCAACCCACTCCAGTGTTCTTGCCTGGAGAATCCCAGGGATGGGGGAGCCTGGTGGGCTGCTGTCTATGGGGTCACACAGAGTCGGACACGACTGAAGCGACTTAGCAGCAGCAGTGGCAGCAATATTTGGCATAAATGAAACAAATGAGGGGAACTTGTTTAAAATATACGTGAGTGGATGAATCACTTTGTGAATACCACAGTGCTTGACTCACGGGGGTGGGGGCAGGCATTCTTATCCATTTGGAGCCTTTCTCTGATGATTTAGGGTCAGAATCTATATCACATTTATAGTCTTTTTTTCCCCTTTCTAGGGAGAGAATTGGAGAAGGCAATGGCACCCCACTCCAGTACCCTTGCCTGGAAAATCCCATGGACGGAGGAGCCTGGTGGGCTGCAATCCATGGGGTCGCTAAGAGTCGGACACGACTGAGTGACTTCACTTTCACTCTTCACTTTCATGCATTGGAGAAGGAAATGGCAACCCACTGCAATGTTCTTGCCTGGAGAATCCCAGGGATGGAGCAGCCTGATGGGCTGCCGTCTATGGGATCGCACAGGGTCGGACACGACTGAGGCGACTTAGCAGCAGCAGGGAGAGAATGGTAGAAGAGGATAAGGTGGGAAAGAGACTTCTAAGCTCTTAAAGCATGCGACTCTGGTATCTAGATCAAATGAAACTAGGACTTTGGTGAAAGACACAGATGAATCCAAACATGCACAGAAGTATAGAAGGCTATAATGCCGCTCTTTCCACCAACCAGTGACACGGCAGCTTGTTCAGGACTGAACTCAGGGCAGAGAACTTCTCAGCCATGGATACACTTCCTTACCTGGTAGCTAGAGAAGGAGATGCCAGCTGCTGTAATGTCATTTAGGCCAGCAATCCATAGGGAGGTCACTAATCTATAGAGGGGCCATAACAAAATGCAATCCCGGCAAGCTGATGTCAAAAAGGACTCTTAATCTGCCTTTTCCCATGCATAAGTAACTGTACGCTGCACATCAATGAGTTTTCCCTAAGCACCCAAGTCATTGAAAACCATTTATGTGATGCTGGGTATGTATTCTAATGGTTTTAGTCTAAAGGTCAAGCAATGCACAGAAAAGCAGCCAGGAAGCAGGCCAACAGCTCAGGCAGGTAATCGAGCATGCAAAAGCACTCGCCGCTGGCTTGACTAGTCATCTTTTTGTTTATTTCTCTACTGTGTGGTGTGGAAGTTTGGGTTCTTTTATTTTTTTTCTTCTCTATTTATGTTAGAAATCAGCCATCAAGATAAGGATTTCTAGAAATAATATTGCTATTGGTGATAATATATCAGCAGAGAGTCAGGGAGACTCAGGTATCAGTTCTTAAAGTAAACCTCAGGTATCCCAGTGAATATTGGAACAAAACAAAGCTGAATATTGGAACAAAAACATTAAAAATATGGAAATCCCCAACTTCCAGTTCCAGTTTGGAGACCTGGTTGACCAGATTGTTGGGGAAATACTTTTATAATTTATTTCAGTATCTGCCTGCAGAGGACGGTGATTCCCCTCCATCTAGCTGTCTGTCTGTCCCTTCACCCAAAAAGCATATCAGATCAGATCAGATCAGTTGCTCAGTCATGTCCGACTCTTTGCGACCCCATGAATCGCAGCACGCCAGGCCTCCCTGTCCAGCACCAACTCCCGGAGTTCATTCAGACTCACGTCCATCAAGTCAATGATGCCATCCAGCCATCTCATCCTCTGTCGTCCCCTTCCCTCCCAGCTTCAGAGTCTTTTCCAATGAGTCAACTCTTCGCATGAGGTGGCCAAAGTACTGGAGTTTCAGCTTTACCATCATTCCTTCCAAAGAAATCCCAGGGCTGAT
>NW_011494952.1:3033968-3034143 GCF_000754665.1 Bison bison bison | reverse complement strand
ATATCTTATAATGATTTGTCTGCTCAGGGAGCAAAGACATATCTTGGATTCATTTGTTTCCTCCTAATATTTGGCATCAGAGAAGGCAATGGCAACCCCACTCCAATACTCTTGCCTGGAAAATCCTATGGACGGAGGAGCCTGGTAGGCTGCAGTCCATGGGATCGCTAAGAGT
>NW_011494952.1:3017390-3033719 GCF_000754665.1 Bison bison bison | reverse complement strand
TTCTCCTGGCAATCTTGATTCCAGTTTGTGTTTCTTCCAGTCCAGCATTTCTCATGATGTACTCTGCATATAAGTTAAATAAACAGGGTGACAATATACAGCCTTGATGAATTCCTTTTCCTATTTGGAACCAGTCTGTTGTTCCATGTCCAGTTCTAACTGTTGCTTCCTGACTTGCATACAAATTTCTCAAGAGGCAGATCCCTCTTGAGAGGGATTCCCATCTCTTTTAGAATTTTCCACAGTTTATTGTGATCCACATAGTCAAAGGCTTTGGCATAGTCAATAAAGCAGAAATAGATGTTTTTCTGGAACTCTCTTGCTTTTTCTATGATCCAGTGGATGTTGGCATATAGTTAGCACATAAACAGTAGTGACAATAATGAGTAGCTAGAATTTAATTTATTCCTCATTATGTCACAGAAACCAGACTCATTGACTTATATATTTTAGCTCATTCAGAATGCTCCCAAGAGACCACAATTACTAAAGGTTATGCAAAACCAGTGTCTTACGGGCCCCATGTAGAAGAGCTCTGTGAAGCGAAAGTCGCTCAGTCATGTCCGACTCTGCAACTTTATGGACTGTGGCCTGCCAGGCTCCTCTGTCCATGGAATTCTCCTGGCCAGAATACTGGAGAGGGTGGGCGTTTGCTTCTCCAGGGGATCTTCCCAACCCAGGGATTGAACCCAGGTCTCCTGCACTGCAGGTGGATTCTTTACCAGCTGAGCTACCAGGGAAGCCCAGAAGGGCTCTCTACATGTGAACAAAAGAGAAAAGCTGGGTGATAAACAGCCAAGACAAGGAAAACATGTCACTGAAGAACTATTGTATGTGAACAATTCTTCTCAGACTCAGAGGTCAGACGAGCTTGTCTTCATTAAATTATCTCAGAGCACGCACACTGAAGAAGTATCAGCCCAGCCTGAAAAGGCCTACTAACTGTTGAATGGTCCAGGAAGAAAACCTGAGAGGTACTCATTGCCCTGTGGATCCATATTTTGGAAGAATCTTTGCTGGGGAGATTCCCTGTCCCTCTTTCTCGTTCCCTCCCTTCATGGCAGGTTGGTGGCCAGCACCCAGGCTGCATTTCACTCCAGTCCCTAAAGCTTTGTCCCAAGGCCTCCTCCACTGGCTTGCACAGTGACTGGATATGCAACACCCAGAAACAGATAAGGATATTCCTGAAAGTGACCACTGTTTTGCTCTGGTCCCACTGCTCTGCTCAGGTGCTGCCAGAACAACCAGCCTCAGAATAGATAAGAAAGATAGAAGAGTCTGCCTAACTAGCCAGAAAATCTCACCTCTTCCGCTACCCCCGTCCCTTATACATTCACTCCCTCTTGCAGGGTGCAGGCCTCTGGCAGGCTGACTGTTCTGCTGGGACCCTTTGCCCTACTTCCTTCATTCACTCTGCTACAGAGCCACAAAACAAGCAAAAAAAAATGCTTGTCAAACTGGGACAGATGAGAACACTACGTCCTAATTCCCTCAAATTTCCATGTGCAGGTAAGGGAAACACAGGATGACACACCAGAGCCAGAGAAATGCCCCTAGGTAAGGCCTGAGCCCCGACAGTAGTTTGGTGCCTAAAACTCTGGGTACTTCTCTGAGATAAAAGTGAATGCCATTAAGAAGTGGGGGTAAAGACAGAGAAAGAAGTGTGGACTTTTATTATTAGTTACTGCTGAATATTTGCATCCTATGTATCACTGATTGTTGGCGATGAAAAAACCAGGTAAAGACATTTGGCCACCTGAGTGTCTGGGACTTTCGATCAATAACAAGCAAGCCTATCAGAGGGCCCCATTTCTGACTGCTCAGACTGAGACAAAGGTCCTTTGTAAACGTAATGCCCCAGAGTGCAGGCTTAGAGCTGTGTTGGTGCAAGCCAAAGGAACAGGGAGAGAGAAAAGGAAAAGAAAATCTTTAGCTTTTCTCAGTAGAAACTTAATATTGAGAGCAGAGACTTTATAAAGGAAAAGGCTGTTGGGGAATGATGAGGATCAGGATATGCTAACATCTTTTACAGATGTCCTCCCTGGATTGATAATACAGCTTTTTAATAAAGCTATATAAGGTACAGAGCTGGATGTGAATTTCCAAGTATGCCAGTTTGATGTACCTTTGGTGCTGTCTTCTCTCGGATCTGGAGAGGTTACCTACTTTTCTTATTCCTTTTATTTTTTTGGAGGGGAACTGAGTAGAGGGGAAGAAAGAAGTCAGATGGGGGCATGTTCAAAATAAACCCAGGACTCTAAAGATTGTTTTTAGTCTGGAGAGAGAAGAATAATTCTTTTGTAGAATAATTAGTTTTCACTTACATAGATTTCCCTGATTTGGGGATTCCCCAAAGTGCAAATCGTTTGCTGGTGACAATTGTGCCATTCGGGGTCTACTTTTATCTCTGATTGAATGGGTCGTCCGGAATAAAAACGGAGGAGTCAAGTTCAGGCCAAAGAATTAGGAGCAAATGTGAGAATTTAGGAACTATAGTCTCTAACCATGAGTATAAGAGCTAAGTTGGATTCAGCTTCATTCTCTCATCGTTTTTATTCAGTTCAGTTTCTCAGTCGTGTCTGACCTTTTGTGACCCCATAGACTGCAGCATGCTAGGCTTCCCTGTCCTTCGCCAGCTCCCAGAGCTTGCTCAAACCATCAAGTCAGTGATGCCATCCAATCATCTCATCCTCTGTCGCCTTCTTATCCTCCTGCCTTCAATCTTTCCCAGCATCAGGGTCTTTTCCAGTGACTCAGTTCTTCGCATCAGGTGGCCAAAGTATTGGAGTTTCAGTTTCAGCATTAGTCCTTCCGATGAATATTCAGGACTGATTTCCTTTAGGATTGACTGGTTTGATCTCCTTGCAGTTCAACGGACTCTCAAGAGTCTTCTCCAACACCACAGTTCAAAAGCATCAATTCTTTGGCGCTCAGCTTTCTTCACAGTCCCAACTCTCATATCCATACATGACTACTGGAAAAACCATATTTTTGGCTAGATAGACCTTTGTTGGCAAAGTAATGTCTCTGCTTTTTAATATGCTGTCTAGGTTGGTCATAGCTTTTCTTCCAAGGAGGAAGCATCTCTTAATTTCATGGCTGTAGTCACCATCTGCAGTGATTTTGGAGCCCCCCAAAATAAAGTCTGTCACTGTTTCCATTGTTTCCCCATCTATTTGCCATGAAGTGATGGGACCAGATGCCATGACATTTGTTTTTTGAATATTAAGTTTTAAGCCAGTTTTTTCACTCTCCTCTTTCACTTTCATCAAGAGGCTCTTAAGTTCCTTTTTGCTTTCTGCCATAAGGGTGGTGTCATCTGCATATCTGAGGTTACTGATATTTCTCCCAGCAATCTTGATTCCAACTTGTGCTTCATGCAGCCCAGCATTTCACATGATGTACTCTGCATAGAAGTTAAATTAGCAAGGTGACAATATACAGCCTTGATGTACTCCTTTCCCATTTTGGAACCAGTCCATTGTTCCATGTCTGGTTCTAACTGTTTCTTGACCTGCAAACAGATTTCTCAGGAGGTAGGCAAGGTGGTCTGGTGTTCCCATCCCTTTAAGAATTTTCCACAGTATTTTGTGATCCACACAAAGGCTTTGATGTAGTCCATAAAGCAGAAGCAGATGTTTTTCTGGAATTCTCTTGGTTTTTCTATGATCCAGTGGATGTTGGCAATTTGATCTCTGGTTCTTCTGCTTTTTCTAAATCCATCTTGAACATCTGGAAGTTCTCGGTTCATGTACTGTTGAAGCCTCACTTGGAGAATTTTCAGCATTACTTTACTAGCATGTGAGATGAGTACAATTGTGCAGTAGTTTGAATTTACTTTGGCATTGCCTTTCTTTGGGATTGGAATGAAAACTGACCTTTTTCAGGCCTGAAACCACTGCTGAGTTTTCCAAATTTGCTGGCATATTGAGTGCAGCACTTTCACAGCATGATCTTTTAGGATCATTTTTATTAACACCATACTATAGTGAAGGAGGAAGTCTGGTGTGCTGCAGTCCATGGAGTTGCAAAGAGTCAGACACGAATGAGCGACTGAACAACAACATTTCCTGGGAATAATCTGCAATGAGAAGAAATGGGAGGTTTCAGAGCCTTTTTTCTCAGGGTCATCAGTGGAGCTGGAAACACTGCTTCCATGTAACACTGGACCAAGTGGAGGGAAGAACCCCAAAGGAAAGGCTCAGGTAGTGTTAACCAGGAAAGAATCATGAGTAGGCTGATTTGGGGGCCACAGGAAGGGGGAAAAGAAGCCCAATGAGAAGCTACCCTGGAGTCTCCAATAAGGGCAGCAACATGGATTCAAGTCTCCTTGTATCAATTAGTCACTCAAATCATCACCCACTGGACTGTTCCCCAGAATGAGTACCAAGCATTTCTTTTACTCAAAAACTCTAACCCTAGTATAGCTTTTAAATTCACATAGTATAATTAAAGTTAGCCATCCTCTGCCCCACTTCAACCGCTGGAGGCTTCTTTCTCCCCAGAGGAAACCACCCTCATTCAGCTCCTGCCTCTCCCCGACACCCCTGTATTTGTGTAATATAGGGTAATTACACAAGGATGCTTACCTTGCTGTTTCTTATTTATTTATTTTAAGGATTATTTATTGGATTCCTGAAAAGGAAGATGGGAACGTTGCTATTTTACACACACACACACACATATCCACTTTCTTTCTCCCCTCACCCCCAAATAGCAATACTATAATATTGTTTCTTTAACAGTCAGTAGTTGGTGTTCCCTTTTAACTGTGCAAACATGGCTCATCATTGATCCAAGCAGTACCTTGAGCTAATGCCAATGTGCACCCTTCATATCTCCCAAAAGACTGCCTTTGGGAACTTTGCTGAATTCCTGGAGAAGAGATGTCCAGTTTAGTCTCTCCATTAACTCATAAACATGACTGTCCACTCCCAGCATGCTGCCTTAATTTGCATTGGTCTGCTGCCTCTCTCTCTCCTTTCAACTCCCAACCGTAATGACACCTCACGGACCATTTTCTCCAAGAAGCTTGAATCCCACTCGCCCCTGTTGATTTCTGTTGCTTCTAAGCAGCCTGGACTAAACAGAGTTCTAAACACAATCTGGACTACACAGAGGGGAACACGGACACCCCAGGTAAGAGGAGCCCATGTCCCTCTGTTGCTGTGGGGGCTGGAGCTGGGCTGCAGGGTGAGGCCCGCAGGTCTTCCTTGGCATCTGGACTACACGATTGAGCTGTTAATTAGATTTGTTCTTACAGTATCTGATGCCAGTTTTTGAGCTATTCTTGCCTCCCCAACTGTAAGTCCTCTGAAGGTAGGTCTTCTTTTGTCTTGTACCTCCTCTGTATCCATCCGCCTCGGGAAAGTCCTTTCACAGCATGGTCCTCAATACTTTCTCTAAGGCTACTTCTCAGATATCACTGAATTCTTTCTTTGGGGATCATTATTTTTGCAAGCATGAGCTCTTGACAAATTCTTCATGGCAATCAGTTTTCTCTTAAGCCCTCCTCCCTAAATAGAAACAGTTGATCATAACCCCGGGGGGAATTACGACCAAGGTAAAAATCCTCAGATGTGACCTGACAGTGTGTTCTGCCTTACTTACTCCACATCTAATCAGTTACAGTTTTAGTGCTGCAGTGCCTTCTCATTGTGTTCCTGCTGCCTCTTTCTTGCCCCACCCCCATCTCCCACCCCCCAATTCGGGCTTTCGTTTCCTGTTGTCTGCACTGTTGTATGAGCTTCCTGAATCACCCGCTCCTTCCTGTCTTTCACCTCTAAACCCATCTGCCAGATCAATTCTTCTGCAGCGCAGTTTATCTCTGCAGCAGTTCCTCGTTGCTGTCCTGTCCTACGGTCTAGCCTCCCTGCCTGGTGGGTCTAACATTTCGTTCAGCCTAAGCTCTTGATCCTCTCATCTCATTCTCTACACTGCTTCCGACTGAGGATTCACCGTTTTGCAACCATAGTTCCGTGCTTTCTGGCCTTTGCATATGCTGTTCACCGTCGGAATGACCTATCTTCATTCCTGCTGTCACCTCCATCATGAAGCCTTCCCCTTTCCCCTTAGCTCAGCAAGATCCTGCTCGACTCTAGATTCCTATAACTTTTTATTCCTGTCTTTCTAGAGGAGGTTGTTACATTCCACTTTTTAAAAATGGAAGTACAGTTGATTAACAGTGTTGTGTTAATTACTGTTCTACAGCAAAGTGATTCAGTTATATACACATATATATATGTATATACACACACACACGCACACATTCTTTTTTAGAATATTCTTTTCCATTATGGTTTATTGTGGAATATTGAATATAGTTCTCTGTGCTATATTATACAGTAAGACCTTGTTGTGTCTCTATTCTATTTACATCTTCTAACCTCAGACTCCAGCTCCATCCCTCCCCTAACCCCGTCCTTGGCAACCACTAATCTGTTCTCTATGTCCATGATTCTGTTTCTGTTTCATAGATAGGTTCTGCTGCTGCTGCTGCTGCTAAGTCGCTTCAGTCACGTCTGACTCCATGCAACCCCATAAATGCCAGCCCACCAGGCTCCTCTGTCCCTGGGATTCTCCAGAGAGGAACACTGGAGTGGGTTGCCATTTCCTTCTCCAATGCATGAAAGGGAAAAGTGAAAGTGAAGTCGCTCAGTCATGTCTGACTCTTAGCGACCCCATGGACTGCAGCCTACCAGGCTCCTCCGTCCATGGGATTTTCCAGGCCAGAGTACTGGAGTGAGGTGCCATTGCCTTCTCCGATAGATAGATTCATTTGTGTCATATTTTAGATTCCATATACAGGTGATATCATATATTTGTCTTTCTCTTTCTGACCTATTTCACTTAGTATGATGATACCTAGTTGTAACATTCCATTTTTTATTATCATTATTTATGGGTCTACTGATTTCCATGACAAATATGAAAGATCATGGAAGGCCTAGAATTGATCACTTAATGTTCTGTTTCTCCACAAACATGGCAAATTGCACAGATTAGGAGACACTGGGATTGAATAAATGTTTCTTAAGCAAGTGAATAAATGACGTAAAACCACATTCTTCTCTCTTGAACCTATAGGTGCTTCAAAAGATCCTTCTAGTACTCTTTACTCTCTCTCTGGTAAGTGGCAGAGATGTTTCAGTACTCCACTTCCAGTGAATGGAAGGGTCTAGCTAAATACAGTGCTTGCCAAAAAATAATGTCCTGGTGTTAAGTCTAGTGCCTTCTACTCTTATGCGTGGCCCAAGAGGTCAAGCTATTTCCCACCTCAAAGACCCTCTTGGGGATGGGGTTTAAATTCAGGGAGACTATAACTCAGAGCTGTCAACACTCACCCCACTTGCCTCAACCTCACAACTCAGCTCTAACTACAAAGCAGCGCTCTCCCCATCTGTAAGTGGAAAAGGAAGTTTCTGTCTATTTTTACAGGATTGAGGGGGAGGCAAGAGGAAGCATTTCATTTAATTTCTATTTCTTGTCTTGGCCTCTAACTCTCTGGCCAGGGTTTTCTATTTCCAAAGCTTTGTATTATGTAAACATAGGAGGGCCCTTCTCAAAAACAGAATCAAGCTCTGCTAGTTTCCAGTCTCCCTTCTGGCATTCTCAGGAGTCCTTCTGAGCATCTTGATCCACAGAAAATATGTCTTTGGCTACAAGTCACTTGTAATGGTCAACTGTGGGTCAAGAGAATCAACTGACTCCATGTACCCATGATATTTGCAGTACTGTCTTGGATGAAAACTTTCCTAGAGAAAAAATGATACTGCCCATGACTTTCCTCTTAGGCTGTTTCACACAAAGCCAAACATGCTTCCATTTGTTCCTTTGAACAGAATCTGCCAAAGCCAGGAATAATTCTTAAGGAAGCTGCTTGTAACCCATTCCAAAATTACACCAATAATTCAGGCAAAATGTGACTTGAGAACTACATTATCCATGTCTTGATGCTGTATAGAATATATAGCCTGAACTCGTTCTATCGCTACCCACCTCCCATATGAAGGAGAAGAGGCTGAGGGTAGAAAAACACACAGGTGCAAACTCCAGTGAGGACTATGTCATTTTAAAAATGTTCCAACACAAACATGCCTTTGAGGTTGCTACCAAAGCTGGACAATCTTCATAGCTCTGTGTCAAGTACAGAGTACTGCGCCAATGCCCAAAATAGGTGAGATATAACATTAGGGAGCTCACCCTGATGCACCAATGAACCAGATGAAATTATAAGAAAATAAGAATGATTTTTATTTTTCCTATCTTTATCCCACATCACTCCTTTACCCTCAGGGAAAGAATTTCTGGAACCAGGATACTAATAATGCTGATGAGGTACATTAGATAGCTTGGAACTATTCTAAACTCTTCATCTTCCAGTCTGCAAAGGGTGGTAGCAGATGGCACAGGACCCAGCCTGTTTTCCGACGTTGCATTTGTGAGTGGAAACAGGCACTTTGGACAGATTCCAGCTGGTAGAGTCAATGAAGAATAACATAAGCCTCAGATTCCCCACCAGTAAAACAAAGGAGGTTGCGTGAGATATTCTCTCCAGGCCCTTCTAGCTTTAATATTTTATGATTCTCAGTGGTAAAAATGCAAGGATTTGGAATGACCAGTCTCATTTCTCCCATTAAGCTCTGGGTGAACTGAGGGCCAGTATTACATTGCATCATCTCGTGTACAGTAATATGTGAATGACATTACACAATGCCCGCTTTTATTAATGGGAACACTCTTCCAGCAATAATGCAATACCCTTGAGCTCATTCTGGCCTTCTTTGTTAGTACCCAACCCAGCTGCATTGTCAGGAGCTACAAGAACATGACATAGACGCTGGAAGTAGGAACACTTGAAGAAGGAAGGCATATCAGAGAATGACACAAACTAACAGCCCATAGCTCACAGTGGATTCTCAGTGAATGCCTGGTGACTAAGAGTGAGTAATGTAGAAACACTAGTAGATTTGTTAACTGCCCAGAGTCAACACCTTAGCACCTTGCTAGTTTCCTGGGGCTGAGTCTTGCTGGGGGTGGAAGCGAGGGAATTCACATTTGGGAGTACTTTTAGAGTTCCCCTATGTAGGGGACTCTCATTCATGGGTGTTCCGTCTCCTAATTATATAGGATGGGATCTCATTACATAGGCATGCTATTCCTAAAAGGCTTGACACAGGCACATATTGGGTGAAATCTACACACTTCATTCCTGCCTTGGGCCACTGTCCTAAGTCTCTGACACAGGGTACACTGGAATGAAAATAGAGATAAAGTATCTCATCATGTCCCTTTCTGGAATGAGTCTAAGTAGTTCTCCTTGCTTTCTTCCCTTGAAAGCCCTCTGGTCCCATAAATCTCTCAACATCCCTGGCAAAGGGCAAAAACCTGTAGCCTCTGAAATTAAAGGAGCAGTCAACATGCTAAGACAGTATAGTCCTCTTTCTTCTCTTTATAGATGTCTCAACTGCCTGACCCTGACCTTGATAAGGTGTTGAGTTAGCACTGTCATTAAATAGTCCTGTTATGCCGTTTGGCTTTGGGAAATATGTGTAGCCAACACCCATCCTATGAATAATACTTTTCTCAAAGAAAGATGAATTCTCTACAGACCCATTTTCACAAGCCCTTTCCTTGAGCTCTTTACTGAAGTTAATCCATTATTGTTTCCTGGAACCATCCATTCTCTCTCCTTTGGTCCCTGAGTGCCAGAGAACAGGGTAACATTAAGAACAAGGTCAGGGGCTGTAGGGCCAAATAAAACAATTGGCCACATAGAAATTATGTTTGAGGCATAATAGACTTTGATAATAAGTTTATTTGCTATATGGAATAAGAAGAACGTTAGGCTAGACTAAGTTTTCAGTCCATTTTGCCCTACTGTCTCTCCAAATCTTATCACATTCATAATGTCAGAGGAAGAGCTAGTTAACATTTATAAAGTGTGACTACTCAGCACAGCTCCTTCCTCTGAGATTCTGACTGATTTCTCTCTGTGCTCAATCCTTCTTTGTGGGTGTTCTTCTCCTCTTGTCAACTTATATTTTACTGTTTTCCCTTTAAATGTGTTGAACAGGTTGATATTCCTCATGCTGTAAAGGTGTGGGGTGCATTTGGCCTTGGACAAGCTTGGAGGACTTTTCCTTTACATGGAACTTAAAGTTGACACCTTCCATCAAGCCAGCCATTCTTTCAGGAAACCTTTCACATCTCTTGCAATTGAAAAGAAGCTAACCCTGAAGTCTCTGCTTAGAAGTCCTTACAGATTGCCTCATTAAGAGAGATTTGAATTCCTACATGGCTAGAAATTTAAATAATTTCCAAGAAGTAGAAATATAAAACCTAGAATGGCCACTTGGGTGATGAGGCTGAGATGAAAGCACCCAGATGAGAATTTTTATCATTTTAAAGGTTGTACAAATTCTTAGAAATTCCACAGAAGTATTGAAGAAATGGACCTTGATGGATCCTGTAGTGAATATCTAAGGCACATGTTATGATTATCTTTCAGACTATTGGGCCATGTGGAGAGAGCTGGGTTGGGGTTACTGGTATTCTCCAGGAGGTCTGGAGGTCTTGTTACCATCTTTGGACATTTGGTCTGTTTTGCCCACAAATAGTTTTCAGAATCATCTCCAGGAAATGTCAAGTGCGTGTGATCATCCAGGCTCCTAGATGTGACTGTGAGGTGAGGTTCCAGGACCTAACCGTGTTATGAGGAAGGTTGTTCAGCCAACTTGTGCTTAAAGTCATCTAACATATCTGATAGAGCTGTTTTGGTTTTTTTTTTTTTTTTTTAAATTTTTGGACTAAAGAATTCTTCATTCTAATTTGACTCAAAAACAAACTATTAAACTTTTTGGTGTTTCTTCTTACCAAGGAAGATGTACTACACACCTCCTCATCCCATTCCTCAGGCTCACCACTTCCCTGAACCTTACCCCATTGTTGACCCTCGCGTCTTTCCTGTATCCCTAGGTAAGGCTTGAGTGTGGTGAGATTCTAACAAAATAGGACCAGTGATAGTGTGTGACGTGAGGCTATGGAGGGGATGCTTATTTGGTAACAAACTATAGAGATGTCTGTTTTGTTATTTGGTAACAAAATATAGAGATGTCTGTTGCAAAAATAACTGGCTAATAGAAAGCAAGACTTTTCATTTTTGCTACAGCCAAAAGGGCACCATGAAGATGCTCTGCTTCATGTCACACAACTTGAACACAACACTGATTAAATAAAAGCAGTGTTCAGAATCAGCACTTTGTGACAACAAAAGCCAATGTCCAGGCAACAGTCCCTTCCCCACACCACCTACCTGCAGGAGAGTTAGCAAGGCAATCAAAAACCCTTCTTCTCAAGGTCTATTTTGTTATGGATGAAAGTTAGTCTGGGGGTTGTGAATTAACTGTACAGCCACAGTGGTTTTTTAATTTATTCCTGAGTGAATCAGACTTACCCGCCCAGACACTGGTGGATCCGGACAACCTGTAGCTTATAGCCCCAGACAGACTCAGGTGCTTCACCTCAAGGCAGAGTAGAGAACAAGTTTGACCTGAGGACAGGCTTTTCTGAGAATGTAAGGAAAAAGATACACCATCCTAACAGTACACAAAAGAAAGCTGAAGTGACTATTTGTATCACAAAACTGGTATCGAGTTAAGAAATATTTCCAGGGATAAAGAAGGTCTTTCATAAGTATAAAATGGTCAATTCATCAGAGGATGTAACAATCCTAAACATTTATGTACCTAATCAGTTCAGTTTAGTTCAGTCGCTAGATCGTGTCCAACTCTTTGCAACCCCATGGACTGCAGCACGCCAGGCCTCCCTGTCCATCACTAACCCCCGGAGCTTACCAAGACTCATGTCCATTGAGTCGGTGATGCCATCCAACCATCTCATCCTCCATCGTCCCCTTCTCCTCCCACCTTCAGTCTTTCCCAGCATGAGGGTCTTTTCAAATGAGTCAGTTCTTCACATCAGGTGGCCGAAGTATTGGAGTTTCAGCTTCAACATCAGTCATTCCAATGAACACTCAGGACTGATCTCCCTTAGGATGGACTTATTGGATCTCCTTGCAGTCCAGTGGACTCTCAAAAGTCTTCTCCAACTCCACAGTTCAAAAGCATCAACTCTTCGGCGCTCAGCCCTCTTCATAGTGCAACTCTCACATCCATACATGACTACTGGAAAAGCCATAGCCTTGGCTTTTTAAAAGCCAAGGCTTTTACATAGCCTTGACTAGACGGACCTCTAGAGTTTCAAATTTACATGAAGTGAAAACTGACAGAATTAAAAGGAGATAGACAAATCTACAATTATAGTTGGGTATTATTCATCTCTCAATAATTGATAGAACATGTAGACTGAAAATCAGTAAGGATATAAAGCAGGATATAAAACACTCTGAACTTTGGTCCAAATTAAGCTCATGGTGCGTCAAATACAGTCATATCTGTTGAAGCTCTGACTCAATAGAACTTCAAATTTGAGTAATTGTGACAAGGAATGTATGGTCCACAAAACTGGAAATATTTACTCTCTGGCTCTTTACAGAAAAACTTTATAAACCTCTAGATCTTTGATGTACAAGATAATATTATCAACCAACTTGTCATAATTGACTTTTTGTAGAACACTCCATGGTACAGAAGAACATGCATTCTTTTCAAGTACACATGGGACATCAAGCAAGATACACCATATTTGAGCCCTAAAACAAGTCTCAATAAGTTTTAAAGGATTCAAGCATGCAAAGTATATTGGAAGTAAATTACAAATCAGTAACAGAAAGATCTCTGGGAAATTCCCAAATATTTGAAAACTAAAAAACTCACTTCAAATATTTCATGAGTCAAGGAATCAAAAGGAAAATTAGAACATATTTTGAGTTAAATATACGAATTAAATACATGCAAAAAATACAAACAATGGTAGGCTACTGCTAACACAATACTTAGGAGAATATATATTGCACAAAATACTTATCTTAATATAAATAGAAATTAAAATTTAGTAGAAATTTTTAAAGATCTTAATGACCTCAGCTTTCACATTAAAGAGCTACAAAAAAGGAATATTAAATTGATTCTAAATCAAATGGAAAGAAAAATTGGGCAAGAAAGAAATAAAATGCAAAATCAAAAAATAATTTTTATAAAATGAAATCGTTCTTTGAGGAAATCAATAAAGTTGATATATTTCTATCCCAACTTATAAGAAAAAAAAAAAGACACCAATTACTAGTTTTAGGAATGAGAGGAGTGACATCACTCTGGATTTTATATGTATTAAGAAGATAATATGAGAGTATTATAAACAACTTTATACTTATCAATTTAATAACTTAAAGTGCAAAAATCCCTTGAAAGATACAAAATCCACAACTTAAGAAGTTGAATAATAATGTATAATCTAAATAATAAATAATCTAAATATCCCTAAATCTACTACAAAATTTAATTTTAGTTTAAAACTTTACCCAAAGATAACTCCAGGCTCAATTGACTTCACTAGTGGATTCTATCAAATATTTAAGGAAGAAGTAATACCAATTCTATATAAGCTCTTCCAGAAAACTGAACTAACTTCCTAATTCATTCTACAAGACTAGTCTTACCATGACACCAAAACAGACAAAAATATTACAAGGAAAACAGCAACATCTACAGACCAATATCCTTCATGAGTGTAATTACAAAAATGCTAAACAGAAGTTTAACAAATTCAATACAGTGATATATAAAAAGATCAATATATTTGACCTAGTGAAGTTTATTCCAGAAAGGCAAGATTGATTTAACATTCAAAAATTAATCCATAGTTCACCATATTAATGAACTAAAAAAGTAAAATGATATCATCTCAATAGATACAGAAAAAGTGTTTGACAGGATTCAATATAAATTTCTATTGAATAATTTTTAACAAACTAGAAGTAGTAGGGAAATTCTCTAGTCTTATAAAGGGAACCTATGACAATCTACAGCTAACATCATACTGAACATCATGCTGAAATGAATGTTAAAGATATCCACTTTACTTCTTTATGACATTGTATTGGAGGTGCTAGCCAGATCAATAAGGCCAGAGAAAGAAAGAAAGCATCTAGATTGCAAAAGAAGTAAAACTGTGTTAATTCATAGATGGCATAATCATGTATAGAAAATTGTATGGAATCTGTAAAAGAACTCCTGAAACCAGTAAGTTTTGCAAGGTGATGGAAGGCGAGATGAATACACAAAATCAGTTGTAGTTCTATAAACTGGAAACAAACAATCAGAAATTGTATTTAATAAAATATTATTTACAACAGCATTAAAAATATGGAAGTCTAATAAAAGATGTATAAGCCCTGAACATCAAAAACTATAGGGAGGTGGGAAGGAGGTTCAAAAGGGAGGGGACATACCTATACCTATGGCTGAGTCATGTTGATATATGGCAGAAACCAACACAATGTAGTAAAGTAATTATCCTCCAATTAAAAATAATTAAATTAAAAATATATCACTGAGGGAAATTAAAGAAGACAAATAAATGGAGGAATATACTTTGTTCATAGGCACAAGTCCTAATATTGTTGAAATAAATTTTTCTATAATTGATCTATAAATTAAATGCAAACACAGTAAGGAAAAAAACACACACAAAAGAAACCCAGCAGGCTTCTTTTATCTTTCTTTTTAGAAATTGACCAGCTGATTCTTATTTTTCTAAATTAATTTTTTGTTGGAGTATAGTTGATTTACAATGTTGTGTTAGCTATACACACACATTTATCTACTCTTTTTAAAATTCTATTCCCATATAGGTCATTTCAGAGTATTGAAAAGAGTTCCCTGTGCTATTTAATAGGTTCTTATCAGTTGTCTATTCTATGTATGGTGATGTGTATACGTCAATCCTGATTTATCCCTGTCCCCCTTTCCATTCTGCTGCGAAGTCACTTCAGTCGTGTCCGACTCTGTGCCACCCCATAGACAGCAGCCCACCAGGCTCCCCTGTCCCTGGGATTCTCCAGGTAAGAACACTGGAGTGGGTTGCCATTTCCTTCTCCAATGCATGAAAGTGAAAAGTGAAAGTGAAGTCACTCAGTCGTGTCCGACCCTTAGCATGGACTGCAGCCTACCAGGCTCTTCCGTCCATGGATTTTCCAGGCAAGAGTACTAGAGTGGGGTGCCATTGCCTTCTCCGCTTTCCATTCTAGTAACCACAAATTTGTTTTCTACATCTGTGACTCAACTTCTATTTTGTAAACAGTTTCATTTGTACCATTTCTTTAGGTTTCACATATGTGATATCATATATTTGTCTTTCTCTGACTTACTTCACTCAATATGGCAATCTCTAAATCCATCCATGTCACTCTAAGTGGCATTGTTTCATTCTTTTTTATGGCTTAGTAATATTTCATTGGGCTTCCCAGGTAGTGCTAGTGGTAAAGAATCTGCTTGCCAATGCAGGATACATAAGAGATGCGAGTTTGATCCCTGGGCTGGGAATATCCCCTGGAGGAGGGCATGGAAATCACTCCAGTATTCTTGCCTGAAAATTCCCATGGACAGAGAAGCCTGGTAGGCTACAGTCCTAGGGTCATGAAGAGCCAGACATGACTGAAATGATTTAGCACGCTTGCACGCACAGTATTTCATTGTGTGTATACCACATCTTCTTTATTCCTCTGTTAATTGATATCTAGGTTGCTTCTGTGTTTTGGCTATTGTAAGTAGTGCTGCAGTGAATATTAGGGTGCATATATCCTTTCGAATTATGGTTTCCTCTGGATATGTGCCCAGACGTAGGATTGCTGGACAAGAAGGTAGTTCTTTTAGTTTTTTCAGGAATCTCCATACTGTTCTCCATAGTGACTCACCAACAGTGTAGGAGTTTTCCCTTTTTTTCCACACTTTCTCCAGCATTTTATGATTTTTTTGTAGTTTTTTTTTTTATGATGACCATTCTAACTGGTGTGAGGTGATATCTCACAGTTTTGATTTGCATTTCTCTAATAATTAGTGATGCTGAGTATATTTTCATGTGCTTTTTTGGCCATCTGTATGTATTCTTTGGAGAAATGTCTATTTAGATCTTCTGCCTATTTTTTGATTGGTTTGTTTGTTTGTTTTATTTTTTCACAGCTGTGTGTGCTGTTTGCATATTTTGGAGTTTAATCCCCTGTTGGTTGATTTGTTTGAGAGTATTTTCTCCCATGCTGTCGGTTTTCTATTTTGTTGATGGTTTCCTTTGCTGTGCAGCATTACTGCTGCTGCTGCTGCTGCTAAGTCGCTTCAGTCGTGTCTGACTCTGTGCGACCCCAGAGACGGCAGC
>NW_011494952.1:3011246-3017290 GCF_000754665.1 Bison bison bison | reverse complement strand
ACGGCAGCCCACCAGGCTCCCCCGTCCCTGGGATTCTCCAGGCAAGAACACTGGAGTGGGTTGCCATTTCCTTCTCCAGTGCATGAAAGTGAAAAGTGGAAGTGAAGTCACGCAGTTGTGTCCGACTCTTTGCGACCCCATGGACTGCAGCTTACCAGGCTCCTCCGTCCATGGGACTTTCCAAGCAAGAGTACTGGAGTGGGGTGCCATTGCCTTCTCCGGTGCAGCATTACTAGCTGACTCTAAAGTCCATATGGAATTTAAAAAATCTAGAATAGCCAAAACAATTTTTGAAAAAAGACAAACTTGGACAACTGACACTACCTGATTTCAAGACTTGCTATAAATGTATACTAATCAAAAAAGTGGTATCGACATAATGATAGGCATCTGGGGTCAGTGGAATAGGACTAAAAGTGTAGAAACACATCCATATACAATTTTCAGCAAAGATGAAAAGACAGTTCAATGGAGAAAGGATAGTGCTTTGAACAAACAGTATTTTTTTCAACAAATAGTATTATCTATCACATTTAATCCTCCTAAGAAGTCTGTGAGGTCAGAGGTGTTATTATTCCCATTTTCAGATGAGGAAACTGAGGTCAAGTTAACTTGCCCAATATTTGAAACAAGTAAGTGGTGGAACTGGGATATGAACTCTATTTGACTCCATAGTCCATGCTCTTAATCACTTCACTATATATCATAATGTGCTCTCTAGGAAAACAAAACACCATATGCCCACAAAACCATTTTTAAGTCATCTGATTATTTACTAAGTAATATAATATTTTTAAATTATAGAGATTAAGATTTTAAAATAACTTTCAACACTCTGGAAGCACCTACATATTTCAGTCATTCATTCATGAAATATTTATTGAGTATAAAGGACAAGACGATGCTTCTTTATGCACTAGTAACTGCTTACATACCAACAATTGATATGTGACCATCAGATCATTGAGATCCTTACTTAGAAACAAAACTTTTATATTTGGCATAAGCTATTTCATGCACTTTGAAGTAATAAAATGGCATTTCTTTGTTTTTAAAAAATTCATTTATTTTATAACCTCAAATTGGCTTTCTCCCATTCTTTCAATTACTTTTGAGCTCTGATGTACAAGATTGCATAAGATGCAGTCTCAATATAATAAAACATAATTCTGGCTAAGTCACAGGGAAGAACTCTTTCTGCCCAACTCATTGGACATTATCACAGCTTTGTGCTTAGTTTAAAAATATGTAGAATTTAGTATGTCAGAAACAGAGCTTGAGGCATTGAAGGGTAACATATTTCACAGAGTGATAGTAACTTTAAATTTCTAAAACCCTACTCTATATATAGAGTAATAGGCAATAGAAGGTTTTTTAACCAACCTCTACTTTAACCAGCTCACCGAACTAACTCCTGATCTCTACAAAACACACTGATTGATGACCCACACTGAGTGCGTACTTACAACTATAGACAATTCCGCAGCATGCAAGTTAAGTTGTCTGCACTGAGACTCAATTGTATTTTTCCCCAAATCTATTTACACTTGTTCTATTTGTTCCTTGTTATGTAATTTAATCAAGCAGTTTAGAAATCCTTATGAGTACAAGAAGAGAATTGTTTTTATAAAAACTTAGTTCAATGAATTACTTTTGAGTCAAGTGGATAAGCTAAGTGGAAAATTTTAGTTTTTCATAAAATTATAGATTCTAAAAGAATTCTGTACTCATCAGACAGTTTTGCAAATATCTAAATTCCTTAAAGAACCCACTTTAAAGTTAATGGAACTTGAAAAGTAGATGAAGTATTATAAGTGTGGTCTTTGCAAGAAAGATGACAGGAAACTCACATAAGCAAAGGTGCAGAGTCCAAGAGGAGGCCATGACTGCATAAAAGTTGACTAAACAGTTCATATTTATATATCTGAAGTTTAAATAAAATAGTGAAAGTTTCCACATGTATTGTTATTATTCCTTACTCACTTTTAAATTTCACCCACAAATCACTAGTTTTAAGAGCATAGAATAAGAACTGGCCCAGATTCTCCCTGGGCCAGTTCTAAATCAAATTGTAAATTAGGAGAATTTTTCCTTTCCTCTTAGAATCACACTTCATCTAACCTGCCTGCTTCTCTCCCCAGCCCTGCCCCCATTGGCAATCAGTACTATGGGGTCTAATTTAGTGGTGTTAAAACTAGATTGAGAATCAGAATTATCTGGGGAGCTTTAGAAATAAAGATTTCTCCAGAAGCCAGTCTCCAAAGGTATGCTTTTAGATGGAAGATAAGGTCCAGAGATCTGCTATTTATAAAGCTTTCTAGATGATTCTCAATACCAGCCAGGTTTGGGGGATGCTGCCCAATTGCACTGAAGAATAAATGACAACAAATTGAGTGAAGTAAATCAGACAGAGTATCATATGATGTTCTACTTATATACAAAATCTAAAAAGAATTGATACAAATGAACTTACTTACAAAGAACTTATTTACAGAAACACATTTACAGACTTAGAGAATGAATTTTTGGTTACCACGGAGGGAAGTAGGGGGATGGGATAGTTGGGGAATGTGGGATTGATAAACACATACTGCTTTATTTAAAATGAATAACCAACAAGGACCTATTGAATAGCACAGAGAACTCTGCTCAATATTATGTAACAACCTAAATGGGGAAAGAATTTGAAAAAGAATAGGTACATGTATTTGTATAACTCAGTCTCTCAGCTGCATCTCTGAAACTATCACAACATTCTTAATCAACTACATTCCAATATAAAATAAAAAATTTAAAAAAAGAATAAATGACAAAGAGTAGCTTTAAAAGTTACCTGGTAGGACAAAATGGCAGAACTGCAGATATATATGATTGACATTTCATCATAGAATGTTAGTACTTTAAAAAAATAACAACAACAAAACTGCAGAGACAGGGGAAAAAAGAGCCTGGAAAGAAAAAATAAGCCTCTTAACTCACATTTTAAGATGGTGCTCAACAAAAGTTAAAGTGCATTTTCTTTAAAGCAAATAGGTTCTTTAAGGAATTTAGACATTTGCAAAGCTGTCTAATGAGTACAGAATTTTCAGAACCTATAATTTTATGAAAAACTAAAATTTTCCACTTCGCTTATCCATTTGACTTTATTAAGGCAATTCAAACATTCAAACAAATTTTAATAAAAACAATTCTCTTTTTATTCTCACATGGTTGTTGTGTTTTTAATTCCCAATTTAAAATTTTTTTCATTTTATATTAGACTATAGTTGATCTCTATATCACTTCTCCTGTATCTCTGGGTATCTCTCACATTCATATGCCCAGAGAATCTTATTGTGTTGCCCAGTCAACATTCAGTATGGTGTGTCTTTTGGGGCAAGCTCTTGTGTCAAGTTATCTTATGGTTTACAGGTCAAGTGTAAATTATAGATAAGTGAGTATCTTTGAGTCATTTGCTACTCCCTAGAATATTTTGTTAATGGTGCCAGGGTAATGAGGTCATGTGATATAAAGTACAGCAACATATTCATAGGGAATCACTTTAAATTGCTTTTTTCAGAGCTGGATTATGCATGGCAGATCCTCAGGTTTTTGTGATAGTACATTGGAATATCAGAATCAATCAGTCAATACAAATTTAAGCTGGAATATATAAAAATAATTATAATACAGTTGCTTGTATAAACTTATCTGAGTTTATACTAGTAACATGACCAAATTTGAGTGAAGGGATAAAATGGGAGGAAAAGCATAGATGTATAATTGTAAGTTTTTGAATGGAGAGAGAGTCCTTCCTTTAAGTCATCATTGCAACATGAATAGCTTTTAAAATATGTACTCACTTAAAAGGAGTCTCTCTCCACTTATTTCTACTCTTTCTGACATTAGTAAATCCAACTATTTTTGAAACAAAGCAAAAAATTTACAAGCACACATTATGAAATATAAAGAATCCTGGGACTAACTGATCGCTTCAGTGATTATGAAGACTGTAAACTACTTTAAAAAGCAGATTTTTCACTGTTCTTCATTAAGGTCTGATTACCTCCCCCATTAGCATTTGGCTCTTTTATTATTATGATTGTGAAATACTGTAGATGTTACCACTAATGGGTAAAGAAAGTTGACATGGTGATCTTGATTAACTCATCAATAATCATTTGGAATCATTTTTCTTCATTCAGTGAGTGAATGGATCATTCGCGTGCCCTATAATAATTGTGTACATTGAGGTGCAGGAAATTAGCATAAAATTATCTACCCTGGAGAGCTAGTTTCCACTTTTAATACCACTAAAATTTGGTTCAGACTAACATTTGAAAGCTTTATCAAATGAGTGAAATAAAGAAATGATTCCTTGGCCATTTTTCTCATAATGCTGTTATAAATACAGCCTTTCATTTTTAGGGTTCCACACTAATTAAGAGCAAGATTAGAAATGTAATAGAACACCTAAATCTTCTTTCTTGCTACTTTGTTTTTGATAAGCGGAAAATATCTAGACATCTTATAAAATTATAATAAGGACTCTATAAATAGAAAAATCAAAAAAGGAAATCATTCCACTCTTCTTCCACTGATTAAGAAAGAAAATGGTGGCTTTTCAATTCCAATTCTTAGAATGGAATTGAGATTCTTAAGTGAGTTTTATGTAGTTTAGCCTTCAAGTCTCAGCTACTGCCAGAATAACTTAGAAATGCAAACATGGTGGTGCTGCTGCTGCTAAGTTGCATCAGTCGTGTCTGACTCTGTGCGACGCCATAGACGGCAGCCCAACAGGCTCCTCTGTCCCTGGGATTCTCCAGGCAAGAATACTGGAGTGGGTTGCCATTTCCTTCTCCAATGCATGAAAGTGAAAAGTGAAAGTGAAGTCGCTCAGTCGTGTCCGACTCTCAGCGACCCCACTGACTACAGCCCACCAGGCTCCTCCATCCATGGAATTTTCCAGGCAAGAGTACTGGAGTGGGTTGCCATTGCCTTCTCCAAAACTTGGTTCTACAAGTGTCTTCAGTTCAGTTCAGTTCAGTCGCTCAGTCGTGTCTGACTCTTTGTGACCCCATGAATCGCAGCACGCCAGGCCTCCCTGTCCATCACCAACTCCCGGAGTTCACTCAGACTCATGTCCATCGAGTCAGTGATGCCATCCAGCCATCTCATCCTCTGTTGTCTCCTTCTCCTCCTGCCCCCAATCCCTCCCAGCATCAGAGTCTTTTCCAATGAGTCAACTCTTCGCATGAGGTGGCCAAAGTACTGGAGTTTCAGCCTCAGGATCATTCCTTCCAAAGAAATCCCAGGGCTGATCTCCTTCAGAATGGACTGGTTGGATCTCCTTGCAGTCCAAGGGACTCTCAAGAGTCTTCTCCAACATCACAGTTCAAAAACATCAATTCTTCAGCGCTCAGCCTTCTTCGCAGTCCAACTCTCACATCCATACATGACCACAGGAAAAACCATAGCCTTGACTAGATGAACCTTTGTTGGCAAAGTAATGTCTCTGCTTTTCAATATGCTATCTAGGTTGGTCATAACTTTCCTTCCAAGGAGTAAGCATCTTTTAATTTCATGGCTGCAGTCACCATCTGCAGTGATTTTGGAGCCCCAAAAAACAAAGTCTGACACTGTTTCCACTGTTTCCCCATCTATTTCCCATGAAGTGATGGGACTGGATGCCATGATCTTCATTTTCTGAATGTTGAGCTTTAAGCCAGCTTTTTCACTCTCCACTTTCACTTTCATTAAGAGGCTTTTGAGTTCCTCTTCACTTTCTGCCATAAGGGTGGTGTCATCTGCATATCTGAGGTTATTGATATTTCTCCCGGCAATCTTGATTCCAGCTTGTGCTTCTTCCAGCCCAGCGTTTCTCATGATGTACTCTGCATATAAGTTAAGTAAGCAGGGTGACAATATACAGCCTTAATGTATTCCTTTTCCTAATTGGAACCAGTCTGTTGTTCCATGTCCAGTTCTAACTGTTGCTTCCTGACCTGCAAACAGATTTCTCAAGAGGCAGATCAGGTGGTCTGGTATTCCCATCTCTTTCAGAA
>NW_011494952.1:3009844-3010159 GCF_000754665.1 Bison bison bison | reverse complement strand
CTTGATCCCTGTCTCCTGTACAATGTCACGAACCTCAGTCCATAGTTCATCAGGTACTCTATCTATCAGATCTAGGCCCTTAAATCTATTTCTCACTTCCACTGTATAATCATAAGGGATTTGATTTAGGTCATACCTGAATGGTCTAGTGGTTTTCCCTACTTTCTTCAATTTCAGTCTGAATTTGGCAATAAGGAGTTCACGGTCTGAGCCATAGTGAGCTCCTGGTCTTGTTTTTGCTGACTGTATAGAGCTTCTCCATCTTTGGCTGCAAAGAATATAATCAGTCTGATTTTGGTGTTGACCATCTGGTGA
>NW_011494952.1:2993956-3009744 GCF_000754665.1 Bison bison bison | reverse complement strand
AGGTATAGAGTCTTCTCTTGTGTTGTTGGAAGAGGGTGTTTGTTATGACCAGTGCATTTTCTTGGCAAAACTCTATTAGTCTTTGCCCTGCTTCATTCCGTAGTCCAAGGCCAAATTTTCCTGTTACTCCAGGTGTTTCTTGACTTCCTACTTTTGCATTCCAGTCCCCTATAATGAAAAGGACATCTTTTTTGGGTGTTAGTTCTAAAAGGTCTTGTAGGTCTTCATAGACCCGTTCAACTTCAGCTTCTTCAGCATTACTGGTTGGGGCATAGACTTGGATTACTGTGATATTGAATGTCTGCCTTGGAAATGAACAAAGATCATTCTGTCATTTTTGAGATTGCATCCAAGTACTGCATTTTGGACTCTTTTGTTGACCATGATGGCTACTCCATTTCTTCTGAGGGATTCCTGCCCACAGTAGTAGATATAATGTCTTAACAATACACGTGTCTTAACAATCACCTAATCTAATCCAGAATGGAAACTGAGAGACTGATTTACCCAAAGTCATTTATTCAGTAGACAGCAAGATGGAACCCCTTACCCAGATCTTCTAAGATGTCATTGCCATGAACACGTTGAATCTGGCATGAACCCAGACATGAAGACAGTATGGGAAAAGTTGGCTAGGGGACACAGGGAGAGATGTCCACATTGTTTTCCCCTCCATATCAATCTCTCCTTAATCAGCTCAGGAATGCATTGATTCTGGCTCGTCTGTTCTTTTTCAGGAACTTAGACAATGACTTCAGCTGTTATCTTATCTCATTAAGATCTTGGCACTATAAATCCATTTGTTTTCAGGTACAGGTGAGCATATAGATACTGACTGACATAATCTGCAGGATTTGATTTCTGGTTATCCTCCCAGTCATGATTTACCTCGGTTGGTTCAAGCAAATTATAACCAGTCTGGGGTCACTGGTGCCATTCCTCTACAACAGGCTGTATTTTGTTTCATGGCCACAGACTGGATTTTGAACTCTCACCAGGCATCTCATAAAGAGATGGCCTAATTTACAATGTGGGGAGGGTGTGAGGGGATCAGTGACTTACAAACAACTTGATGTTCATTACATGACCATTGGCATTGATTCAAGTGCTGCCATATATAACTAGATACTGATACCCTGTGGCATTTTGGGAAAATGCATATTGCCAGGACTTTGGGACAAGTGATGGGCAACAGAAATATAGTGCAGGCAACACATAATTTAAAATGTGTTAGTTGCCACATTAAAAAAAAAAGTTTTTACTATTTTTACAGGAAGTAGATGAATTGATATTAATAATAAATTGTATTTAACCCATTATGTCCAAAATGTTATAATTTTAACATGTAATCAACATAAAAGTTATTGAGATATTCTTATATTCATACTATCTTCAAAATCTAGTATAGATTTTATATTTACAGAACATCATCTCTATGTATACATAATATTTACAGTTAAAAAAGACTCCTGTACCCAAGCTGTTCCAAATGTACTTAAAAGCTTTCCAACGACTTAATCAAATATCTAAAAATCACTTCCTTTAATATTTTGCATCTACATTGACAAAACTGTTTTTTAAGAAGATTTAATTTGACTTTGAATCAAAAGCATATCAGTTTCAAAGCTACATCTGTCCAAGATAAATAAATTGACTCCCTCCTGTATCCTTTCAGGATTATTAAATCCCATTCAAAAAAGTATTTAATATGTTGAAATACAACTTTAACTTTATCATGTGTTTAAATTTTTTTTTAATTTTGGCAGCCAATTTTCATGAAAATACTCTACATATTGATTCATGTTATTAAAAATTGTCATTAATTTGTATTATGAAAAGTTTTCATTTCAACATAAATTGTTCTGTCTAGCTTGAATTTTCCTTTCTCTTGGAGTTTCAAATTTAACTCATTCATATGCACTGTAATAACAGGGAGAAAATGTAAATCCCACTGGTCATTTTTTTCCTTTGATTATTGAATACTTGGAAAGCATTCCTTTTTTCCAAGACAATTCATAGTTAATACAGTAAATGTGGAAAGCTCATCCACAACTCAACCAGTGAGCATTGGCAAAGAACATAAGATCATTAAACTCAATGTCTTCTATTTCTTTCAACAGTTCCATAAACCTCTGATGATTCATAGCATTTGCACATATATTAAAAGATTTTAACAACTATAACAGTCATAGAGTCTGCCTCAGTAAACTGAGTACATGAATTTTCAATAGATATCTTACATGTCATGTAAGGAAAACTTTAGTCACTTGTTTTAAAATTCCAATAAATTTGAATTTTTTACCTAATGCAATTGGAGCACCATCCACTATGATTAAAATGTATTATTTTTTTTTCTAAATCTAGCTGAAACTTCTCTTTGACAGATATAGAACACTCAAAGATGTACATCATGAGTTTGATTTTAGGTCACAAACTGACAACATTTCCTTAAGAAAAATGTAACTTCAGAATTAACTGGGCAGTATCTCTCATGTAGCATGGTATTTTAAGTTAAAGAAAAACATTTGCAATTTTTCAAAGTTTCAATCAAATGATCTTATTGTTAGAATGTTCACATTTGGGCATCTGTTTGGCATCATAATTAAAGCTCTCTCACCTTTTGTAAAATATCTTTTTTAGTCTTATAGTTTTCTATCAAAATCCCCATAACTGAAATAATAATTTCTTTTACTGTTGATCTATTGTATGTGTGTGTATGCACGTGCGTTTGAATGTGTTCAAGAGTCTAAGCAGTTTTACAGCTGGCCAAAGGTAAAGCTCAGGTCCTCTTAAAAATCATTAAAAAAACTTTATCAGGCAACTTATTTCATCAAGCTGTTTGACTGTTAAGAGGAAACTTCTTATCAATTTCACTACAGTTTGCTAAAAATATCTCTGAATACTGTCCATTTTATAATCTTAAAAAGTAATTTTTTACACAAACAACAGCTTTTTCACTTTGCTTTGCCACAGGAAATAGCAAATGCTTTTCACGTGAAAATATGTAACATACCTTCTTCCAGTCCTTTTTTTTTTTCCTTCACTGTTGTAACTGCTCCTGCATCTCCACTCAGTTCCCCAGTACTATGCCTTAATTTTAAAGTTCGTCCACATTTATTAATTGTTGTTGTTCAGTTGCTCAGTCATGTCCAATACTTTGCAATCCCGTGGACTGCAGCACGCCAGGCTTCCCTGTCCATCACCAACTCCCAGAGCTTGCTCAAATTCAAGTCCATTGAGTCGGTGATGCCATCCAACCATCTCATCCTCAGTCTCCTCCTTCTCCTCCAGCCCTCTATATTTCCCAGCATCAGGGTCTTTTCCAGTCAGTCAGCTGTTCTCATCAGATGGCCAAAGTATTGGAGCTTCAGCTTCAGCATTAGTCCTTCCAATGAATACTTGAGGTTGATTTCCTTTAGGATTGACTGGTTTTATCTCCTTGCAGTCCAAGGGACTCTCAAGAGTCTTCTCCAGCACGACAGTTCAAAAGCATCAATTCTTTGGCATTCAGCCTTCTTTATAGTCCAACTCTCACATCCATGCACGACTACTGGAAAAACCATACCTTTGAGTAGATGAATCTTTGTCGGCAAAGTAATGTCTCTGCTTTTTAACATGCTGTCTAGGTTTATTATAGCTTTTCTTCCAGGGAGCAAACATCTTTTGATTTCATGACTGCAGTCACCATCCACAGTGACTTTGGAGCCGAGGAAAATAAAGTCTGTGACTGTTATCATTGTTTTCCCGTCTGTTTGATCTATTTGCCATGAAGTGATGGAACCAGGTGCCATGATCTTCCTTTTTTCAAGTTGACTTGTAAGCCAATTTTTTCACTCTCCTCTTTCACCTTCATCAAGAGGCTCTTTAATTCCTCTTCACTTTCTGCCATAAGTGTGGTGTTACCTGCATATCTGAAGTTGATATTTTCACCTAGAAAATTAATTTAGTTATATTACAATTAAAATAGTAAGCATTTCAGTTTGTATCCCTGTAATGTGCAATCTGAATACAATAATCAAAGAAATGTGTTATTGTGTTACATTGATGCATAGAAAAAATAATTTTAATCAATCCTTTGATTATGCGTTTATATATAACACTAGGAAGGACACATGTGCTCAACACATCCACTATAACACAGTGTAATACATGATACAGGAAAGTAGAATATAGTCCTACCAAAGCAAAAAGTATCTTACACTGCTTCATTTTTAAAATTAAAGCTAATTAAAACTAAATAATCACTTAAACATTCACTTCCTAAGTCATCCTAGCCACATATGACTGCTGCTGCTGCTGCTGAGTCACTTCAGTCGTGTCTGACTCTGTGCGACCCCAGAGATGGCAGCCCACCAGGCTCCCCTGTCCCTGGGATTCTCCAGGCAAGAACACTGGAGTGGGTTGCCATTTCTTTCTCCAATGCATGAAAGTGAAAAGTGAAAGTGAAGTCACGCATTCATGTCCGACTCTTCGAGACCCCATGGACTGCAGCCCACCAGGCTCCTCCGTCCATGGGATTTTCCAGGCAAGAGTACTGGAGAGGGTTGCCATTTCCTTCTCTGAGCCACATGCGACTAGTGGTTACCATAATGGACAGCATAATTGTGGAACTTTGTGGACTGTATCCAGTTTGTGACTTTACCTATGTTTGTTGTTTTTGTTTGTCAAATTTGTTATTTCAAATTTCAGGTTATATTTTAAAGGTCCTAAACTCTTTCCTGGGACTTCCCTGGTGGCTCAAAGGTTAAAGCGTCTGCCTGGAATGCGGGAGACCGGGGTTCGATCCCTGGGTCGGGAAGATACCCTGGAGAAGGAAATGGCAACCCACTCCAGTACTCTTGCCTGGAGAATCCCATGGAAGGAGGAGCCTGGTAGGCTACAGTCCATGGGGTCACAAAGAGTTGGACAAGACTGAGCGACTTCACTTACTTAACTCTTTCCTGCTGACCTTGCTCGCTTCTCTAGAAACCGTTGCTTGTTGAGGATTAGGAGTAATGAGACAATAGACATGGCATTCAGGCTTTCACAGCAGAAATGGAAAGGAATGAGAAAACATTTACATTCTCACCTGTACTTTCAATTTCTAAGAACATTCCGAATTCATTATATTTTCTTTAAAACCTGTGGGGATAAAAATCGACAAACATTTTTTTAATGTAAAGACACTTTTTTTGTTAAATTAGTAAAAACCTTTTTATTTTTCTATAATTTCCATTCCTACCTATTTCTAATTCATTCATAGTCCTTCCTTGCAAGTAAATAATTTAACCATTTTTATACCTAGGTCCCTTTAAGGAGTCAAGCCTTCACCATTTCTGGCATTTTGAAATCATCAGAACAGACACAGGTCAAAAAATATTTAGGTGGATTTTTCCATAGTACCTTAACATCTCTGTTCCGTGTACATAATGAAATATTGAGAATTACAAGTATAATATGTCATTTCCCAATACTTGATGCTTCTTATGAGCCTAGACTGGACAGTCAAAGCAAAGAAGAATCTTTTAAAATGACCAAGTCCCCAGAGTTCCATGTGGGTTCCTAATCTCCCAGAAGCCCAATGTGATATCCACATTGAAGAAAATCCTCTCTGCTGTGGATCAACTCTTGTCGAGGACAGTTCTTGGCCTCTGTGGTCTGCCTCCTTCTCTCTATTCCAGGAGAGGTTCTCTACTTTTCTCTCAGGTCTCTCCATACAGAATAGACTGGTATCTTCTTCTCCTCTATGAGATTCATCTCATGACTGAAAGAAGTTTCTCAGCCAAAGGACCCTGCTATACCACTTTAATCAAGGCCTCAGCAATTAGTTAATGAGGACATGAGTAGATAATAAAGGACAATAAAGATATTACGTCATTTGACAACAGGATGCCAGCCCTCAAGGAGATCACAGACCAATTAAGAAAGACAAAGGACACACTTGTGACCTGTCTTAAGAAAACTTATCAACAAGCACAAAGTAGGGTGTAGAATGGACTGAATTTTCAAAACGCTGAGGGAGACAAGATAAAGGTGATAAAGGCTCAATACCAAAAACCTTTAACTGGGGACATTGAAGCTGGCCTTATGCACAGATGTTTTTTCCATAGAACAGTTTCAGGAAAACAGATGTTTACTCCATGTCCCTCTCCTCTGGATACTTTTTTTTTTTTTAATACAATTTTTAAAGATTATGCTCCATTTATAGTTATTACAAAATATTGGCAATATTTCCTATGTTGTACAATCCATCCTTGTAGCCTGTCTTACACCTAATAGCTTATACCCTTACTTCCCCACTCCTCTACTGACATTCCCCTGCACTAGTAACCACTACTTTGCTCTCTATTTCTGTGAGTCTGCTTCCTTGTTTGTTCTATTCACTAGTTTGTTGTATTTTTAACTTTATTTTTAAATATGTATTTATTTATTTACTGCACTGAGTCTTAGCTGCAGTACATAGGATCTTTGATCTTCATTGGTGCATGCAGATCCTTTTTTTTTTTGCAGCGTGTGGAATCTTTTAGTTGGGGCATTTGAACTCTTTAGTTGCTGCATGCTAAGTTTTAGTTACTGCATATAGAATCTAGTTACCTGAGCAATGATCAAACCCAGGATACCTGCGTTGGGAGCACAGTCTTAGCCACTGGACCACCAGGAAGTCCTTGCTGTATTTTTTAGATTCTACATATAGAATACAGTATTTGTCTATTTCTGACTTATTTCACTTAGTGAGCATACTGCCTGCCCAACTTTCCCAGGTAAATAATTCCTCTGAGTTGAAGTGCTGAAGGGTGCTATTTAATTAGAAATGTTAATAGACAAGGTTAACGTGTTAAGTTGTTTTGTTACTGCCAATGATATAATTGGATTATTAGATTAGTTGACCAGTCAGCTGGTTCTGAGGGAATGGGACCCAAAGGGAAGCATTTTGACAGGAGAGTGAGGTGAGACAATGGAACACTGGTCTGCACGGTGCTCAGGATGGAAAGACAGCTCAGGACTCAGAGCTGACGGAGAAGCCAAAAGACCTACAGTGCTACAAGGCAAGGCCATCAACTGGTGGGCAAGGAAGGGAAGAACGGAAAAGCATGTCCCAGCTTGCTAGAGGCCTTTGGAGTTCACAGGGCCACTCATTCGCCACCCCAATTAAAGATGCTCTGCTCCCTGCCTGGCCTTGCTGTGGTTTTCCCAAACAAAAGCGGCGTTGTTGTTGGGTGAGCACCGGGGCCTGGAAGCAGCTGTGAGTGTGAGGACTTCCTGGCTGCAGCCTTTCTCCTCTGAATGCTTAGCTGGGACCTCTTGGTCCCAAGCCTTTTATCTCCCATGTTTCATCTGATTCTCATTGGGTATATTCTGTAATTTGCTTTGTCAACTGCCTCTCCCAAGGAATTATTCCCTCTTGATCTTTCACTCTACAATTCCTTTTTTTGTTTGGTTCAAAATGTAGTTTTTAATTAATCTTTTAGCTTAAACACTTATCAAAAGTCAAAGACTCTAAAATGTTATGTCACTAGAAAGAGCAGTTCCTTGCCTTTCCCACTTCACCCACATGCAATTATATCTTTTAGTGATTTTTTTCCCCTCTGATTGACCCCCAAATTGTTACATAACATAAATATACTGTTACTTAATTCTTCAATTATGGACATTGTCTATTGGCTTCTTGTTATAGTACAGGAAGGCTTAGCTCTCTTTCATATCCTTCTCCTCCCTCATCCTCTCCATTAGTTACATGATAATGTTTGGGTATTAATGCATTTTGAGTATTTTAGCTGTTATGATTAAGCAAATACTGCTTACTGATAAGCCACACAGTATATACTATGATTATGTTCCTGATGTAATTTTTTTCTCTCTCCTGGAGTTAATAATTACTTCATTTTTTAAATTTGCTTAGGTTAAAAATATGACCTGTTTCGTGAATTTGCACGTCCCTTTGGGCAAGGACCACAGTGAGCTGCTTCTTGTCTTTTCAGTTGGGATACACATGCTTCCAAAGTAAATGCTTTCATGCTGCTTTGAGTCTTGGTGGCTGTTTCTCTTTTGTTCAAAACCCCATAAAACCTTGTCCTTCTCGATGACAAAAGTCACCCCAGATCACAGGACCAAAACCAAGCTGTACACACAACTGATGCTACATAAATACATAAATATCCCCATTTCGTTTGTTGTCCGTGATTTTGTCTATATCCAGCTCCTGCCAACACCTTTGCATGTTGCAGCAAACCAAGTTTTACTTATCAGTGTTGCACACAATGAGGCAAAAAGTCACACACATCCTGTGAAGCGAGACCAGCCCTTTACACTGACTCTCATAGTCCTCAAGATGCAGTATAACTCTAGCAACTGGACATAAGGCTTGTGGAAACCTCATCCTTCTGGAAGATAATCTTAAATTTAGGAACAAACAGGTAGCGTCTTAGAACCTGCAGAGGAAAACAGCTTGTCCCAAAGTGTGGGCCCTCACTCTGAACTTACTGGATCTCCTTTGGCACACAGTTATAGGAGACGTGATTATTTCACAGTCTTAAGTAAGTTAAAAGTAGTGACAAACTAAAAAGAGGTGTTAATAGAGGTAGACACAAGAGCAGCAGGAGAAAGAAAGTTGCTTGACCTTAAAGAATAACAAAGAAAACAAAACAAACAAAAACCAAAATGTGAAAATCAGAATTGTGTTTAGTTAGTATCAAAGCAGATGTTTGTAATTATGACTTCTGTATCATTCAAAAGGCATTCTAAACATATTTCTCAAATGTGAAGTCCTGGTACTTGCTAGAGTGCACATGGATTATCTAGAAATACATGTAATATTTCACCCTTTGTGATGTCAGATAAACAGGTAGGTTAAGTTCCATTTGACCTTAATTCAGTGGCAATGCCAATGGCAAACTTCTATGGCCTGGAAAAGACCTTCTTTCTTTTTTTTTTTTTAATATAAATTTATTAATTTTAATTGGAGGCTAATGTGAGAGTTGGATTGTGAAGAAAGCTGAGCACCAAAGAATTGATGCTTTTGAACTGTGGTGTTGGAGAAGACTCTTGAGAGTCCCTTGGACTGCAAGGAGATCCAACCAGTCCATTCTGAAGGAGATCAGCCCTGGGATTTCTTTGGAAGGAATGATGCTAAAGCTGAAACTCCAGTACTTTGGCCACCTCATGTGAAGAGTTGACTCATTAGAGAAGACTCTGATGCTGGGAGGGATTGGGGGCAGGAGGAAAAGTGGACGACAGAGGATGAGATGGCTGGATGGCATCACCGACTCGATTGATGTGAGTTTGAGTGAACTCCCGGAGATGGTGATGGACAGGGAGGCCTGGCGTGCTGTGATTCATGGGGTTGCAAAGAGTGAGACATGACTGAGCGACTGAACTGAACTGAATTACTTTACAATATTGTATTGTTTTTGGCATACATCGACATGAATCTGCCACGGGTGTACACGTGTTACCCATCCTGAACCCCCCTCCCACCTCCCTCCCCATACCATCCCTCTGGGTTATCCCAGTGCATCAGCCCCAAGCATCTTGTATCATGCATCGAACCTGGACTGGCGATTCATTTCACATATGATAATATACATGTTTCAATGCCATTCTCCCAAATCATCCCACCCTCGCCCTCTCCCACAGAGTCCAAAAGACTGTTCTATACATCTGTGTCTCTCTTGCTGTCTCGCATACAGTGTTATCATTACCATCTTTCTAAATTCCATATTATATGCATTAGTATACTGTATTGGTGTTTTTCTTTCTGGCTTACTTCACTCTGTATAATATGCTCCAGTTTCATCCACCTCATTAGAACTGATCCAAATGTATTCTTTTTAATGGCTGAGTATAGTTCTCAGAAACTTTACCTACAGGGTTATAAGAAATAAATTTGAGTAAAACCAAAGGGATTTGTTTTACTCTTTGTCAACAGAACCTGCAATAAAAATTTTGTTTGATAGTGGCATCCTTTCCTGAGCTTTCATATAACAAATAAAAATGTCTAATATCTTAGCAGTTTGTGAATTAATCAGAACAGACCTTCAGTTACAGAAAGCTGATGGCTATATATTATATCCCTCTTTCCAACCAAAAAGTCAGAACCTGTCAGTAGAGGAGGAAGTGGCTACACTGGAACCAGGTTAGAAATGGAGAGTCACAGTCTCATGGTCACACTTGGCCACCAAAACTGGGCTGGAAATACTTCACATTAAAAAATCTATCTGGAGTGAAGTTCAGGAAAAAACTTTGCTTTCCCTAAGGAGTATACATTTTCTTGTCCAAACTGAAAAACCCATGTGTGATTGTTTATGTTTTTCCTCCCTCTTGACTATCAGTTTCATGGTGTAGAGAATATCTGCTCATTATATCCTTAGAACTTAGTACAGTGCTTAATACCTAATAGATACTTAATAAGCTGCTACTGAATTATTGCTATTGAATCATATTTCTTTTTCACGTCGTCACCAGGAAACTCTGGGCTAAACGTATAACTTACCACTACTATGTTACGAGGTTGAATGGTGCTCAGTTCTCTATTTTTCTCATTGTCCTTACTTCCTATTTTAATATTAATTCCCTCTGACATATGTTTTTATCTTTGATTATTTTATTTCATGTTTTTCAGCCACAGGCCACCTTAAATCAAGTGTTGAACAGAGCATAAAATAATTTTTATTATTAAAAATGAGTTATTTGCTACTACCAACAGAAACATTCTATTAAGTCTGATAAGAATTGCCTAATTCTAAAAAGACTAATTATAGTTATTGTCACCTAATTTTTCCTAGAATAAAATACTGAGAAGGACTTGAGATTTTCCTTGGAACTTATACCCACTTACTCTAATGGTAGCCAACAGTTACTAAATACTAGTCTCTATGCCAGACATCTCACTTGTACTAACTCATTTAATCTTCACAACTCCTCTCAGGCACTAAGAATGTGTCTCAAAGAAGGAAAGACAGTGTTACTAAAATTGGATGATTATCTGATTTATCAATAAGGAATTTATCAGTCCATAACACAGTATAACAAAAGTCCATTACAATAGCAGATTGGATAAGTAAAGGCTTATTTTTCTTTGGCCAAAAAAAAAAAAAAAATACAACTGGAAGGTATTTCAAAGTTGGCAGAAGATCTACAGTGCTATCAGACTCTTATCCTTCCACTAAGCATCTTTTGTACATCATCGTGCCCTTTGCTTCATGGTCCAAGATGGCAGCACTATCTCTGTTCTTCCATCTGCAGTCTGGTAGGAAGAAAGGGAAAGGCAAGAAGCAAAAAAATGTTTGCTAGCTGAGCCTGTTTCCTTTAACACAAGAACAATAGCTTTTCCTAGATGCCTCACCAGATGACTTTCACTTATCTCATTGGCCAGAATGAGGTCACATCACTATTTCTTTTGCTTATAAGAGAAGTTGGAAATGTGGTTTGACACAGAGGTAAAGAATTCGCTGCCAGTGTTGGAGACATGGGTTTGATCCCTGGGTTGGGAAGATCACCTGGAATAGGAAATGGCAACCCATTCAGTATTCTTGCCTTGAGAATCCTCTGGCCAGAGGAGCCTGGCGGACAAGACTGAGTGACTGAGCACGGACGGGAAATGTGTTTCTAGGCAAGGCATATTGCTATCCCAAGTAGAATCAAAGTCCTAAGTGTCTCCCCTCTCCCTTTCCCCTCTATCTCTCCTCTCCCCCCTCCTCTCTCCCTCCCCTTCCCTTTCCTCCCCATTTTCAACCTCCTAACATGAATCTCCGGAGAAGGCAATGGCACCCCACTCCAGTAGTCTTGCCTGGAAAATCCCAAGGACGGAGGAGCCTGGTGGGCTGCCATCTACGGGGTTGCACAGAGTCGGACACAACTGAAGTGACTTAGCAGCAGCAGCAGCAACATGAATCTCTGGAGAACCCCTCTCTCCCCTCTCCCCTCTCCCCCTCTATCAACGGTATCTCTAATGTTCTCAAATATGAGTAAGCAATAGTAATATATCATGGAAATTGAAAGAAGGTCAGACTGTATAGAAATAATAGAGTTGAGTCTATTTTTATTCTAGTGTTACTTAAGCATAAGAAAAAATTTTGGCTTTCACTGTGCTAAAGGTGTATAACCAATGTCTTACATATGATCATATATGTTATAATGTCTCTGTGCATTGAGATATCACCAGATATTCTGTACTAAGAGAATTTCTGATGTGCCTTGCAGATATCCTTGTCCAAAAAGGCTTAAAATTCATCAACGTATTTAAATCTTCACACACACACAAAGACAAAAAAAAAGTAGTGTTAAGCAGTCAGGACTCAAGTAAGTGAAGAACATTTAGTGATAATCAGGATTAATTTTGAGGAAGATGATACTGTTGGGGTTTTAGAAAGAATAAACAACAGACATAATGAAATATCTGCAGCATTTTTTTTCCATTTATGTGGAGGGAGTTGTTTTCCCAACACGGTGTGATATCTTGTTATATAAATATTAAATATAATTCTTATAATGACAATGGGGAAGAAAACTTCAAACACTCTATGGTTTAAATTAAGTTTATCTCCTTCATCCAAATCCCTCTTTAGCTAGATAAGAGAACTATAATTCCTACAAATTCTAAAAGACTGGAATCTAAGAATGGGTTGAAGAAGTTTTTTGAATGACATCGTGATGCAATATAAGTGCTCAGTAGTATTCTCTACAGAAAAAAAAAACAATAAAAATATACAAATATTAACAAATAGCTTTCAAATGGTCAGAACTAGATAGCTGAAATGAAGGCATTGGGTCTCTTGCTGCTGCTGCTGCTGCTGCTAAGTCTCTTCAGTCGTGTCCAACTCTGTGCGACCCCACAGAAGGCAGCCCACCAGGCTCCCCAGTCCCTGGGATTCTCCAGGCAAGAACATTGGAGTGGGTTGCCATTTCCTTCTCCAATGCATGAAAGTGAAAAGTGAAAGTGAAGTCACTCAGACGTGTCTGACTCTTAGTGACCCCATGGACTGCGGCCCACCAGGCTCCTCTGCCCATGGGATTCTCCAGGCAAGAGTACTGGAGTGGGGTGCCATTGCCATCTCTGATTGGGTCTCTTCGAAGATGTTAATTGCATTCTGCTTTTCATTTTATCTTCTTTGGGTTTGATTGGTTTTTACAGGAGCATGGTTTGAGGGAGAATTCAAGGTATTTGGTTTCTGTGAGGCCAGCAGTTCTGTGCTTTTATCGTGTCCCAATCAGGATGCCTTCTCCCCCCTGTTGAAAACCTGTCTTCTTCAAGCCTGCACCTTCAGAATCTTCCTTGATACCCTCTGTCTACCCTTCTTCCCTTCCCTATATCTAGTTGAGTTCATCATGGTGTTGTCTGTATCATGACCTTTTAATTTATCGTACAAACTAGGACTATTAAATGTTATGCTAGCTCAACAGAAGTCAATCAGGAGTAACCCAGACAACCCAGGTGTGTGGTCACCCTACTTATTTGGTCCAGAAACCTCTGACATCCATAAGGGAAATATTCCCATAACTGTCAAGAGGTCAAAATCATGAAAGTGGGTTCAGATTTCTTCTGGAAAGTTCCTTCCCAGTCATGTCTGACTCTTTGTGACCCATGGACTGTAGCCTATCAGGCCCCTCTATCCATGGGATTTCCCAGGCAAGAATACTGGAATGGATTACCATTTCCTTCTCCAGGGGATCTTCACAATCCGGAGACCGAACCCAAGTGTCCTGCATTGTAGGTGGGTTCTTTACCCACTGAGCCACAAGAGTTGTCTCCTAAATCCTATTTGCATTTAAACACATACCTGTCTGGACATCACCTGTACACTAAGAAAACTTCCTTTTTGAGTTTTGTCTCTCATTTGATGGCCATATCTTCACCAAAAAACAAAACAAAACACCTTTAAAGACTTCATGTGACAGGGGGTGGGAGAGGATTCTGGTCTGTCTGCTGGGTTCACAAACCAGCTAAGAGATGAACCCCCTCTTAGCAGCACCAGGCACACAGTTAAAATTCCTACCTCAGCAAAGTGCCGAATTGATGTCATGATCCTCCTTGTCATTTCTCACAAGGTAAATCATGAATGTTGAATGTATAGTAATTATGTAGTGCCTGGATTCTTTGAGATTCAAAATGTCATGGTTTCAGTGAAGTCCTTGTTCAAGCATTTGAGCTGCTGTCCTGCTAGTTCTTCGAGAAAAGCTGTAGACTAGTCCGCAGGAATCCCAGGGACCCATTTCCTCAAAGAGATAGAGTGGCTTTTTTCTATCTATGTGTTAATATTTAAGACTATTAATGCCCAGAACTCCAACTTTCTCCTCACCACCAAATTTCTGGGAGACTTGTCTACACTCTTGCTGTACATTTCTCACTCCACAACCTTCTGGCTCCCTCACCCTCTGTACCATGAAAACTGTTCTGACAAGGGCCAGCAGTGCTTGGGAAAGTCACTGGAAACTTTTTCAGGTTTTATTGTATATGAACTCTTCCCACTGAGCAATTCTTCTCTGATGTTTTCTTCCTTTGGCTTCTGGCATGTCCCTCTCTTCTGGTTTTTGGTCTTATCTACTGACCTTCTACCTTCAGTCACCTCTTGAGTATCAGTGTTCTCCAGGTTCTGTTTTGGGATATCTTTTCTCCCCATCCTCACATTCTTCCTTGGCAAACACAGTGATTCCTTCAGCTTCAACCACTACTAAAAAACCAGTGATCATGAGTTGTAGATTTTGTAAACAGCACAAAATTAATCCACTTTACTTCTATTGTAAAAATTGCTCTCATTATACAGTTAAATGGGATTTGATTTTTAGAATTTCATGGAATTTCTCCCATAAATATTCAGATCCCCCTGTCTGCCTAACCTGTCACATTATCCTTTGTGTATGAATATTTCGTTAGGTAATTTATCTGAGTTCAAATCTCAACTCTACCACTTACTAGTATGAACTTGGACAATGAATTATGTAACCTCTCTGTGCCTCTCTGGCTTCCTTTTCCTGTAAAATGGGGTTAATAATAGGAAATCCTACCTCGTGTAGTTATAGGGAAGATTACAGGAGCTAAACTATAATCAAAGTATTTGGAACATGCCTAGCACTTGAAGTCCTGTTAGCTGTTGTTATTTTATGTGGTCACCTTACCTATATAGTGAAGACTTCTATGATTTTCTGTGAGATCTATCATCTTTCATGAGCATTAAATGACCTGTTCACATGGAGATCCCATAGATAGCTCAACTGCAACATGTCCAACACTGAATTTGTCCTTTTTTCCCAGTTGGTCCCCTCTTCTTTTCCTTGATCGCGTGAATGGTATCAGTTATCACTCTCCACCCAGTCATGAAATATCAGTTTTACTCTCAACTACTCACTTTCATCCATCTGATTGGTCATGTCGCTTCTGCTTTCCAAATGCCATAGACTGGACCCATTTCTCCACTGCCACTCATCATCTCCCTTCCTTTTCTAACTCAGTCTACTTCAGGTCAGTAGTCTGGTCACATTGCTGTTGTTGTTTTTCAGTCGCTAAGTCATGTCTAACTCTTTGCAACTCCATAAACTGCAGCACTCCAGGCTTCCCTATCCTTCACTATCTCCTGAAGTTTGCTCAAACTCCTGTCCATTGAGTGGGTGATGCCATCCAACCATCTCATTCTCTGTCACCCCCTTTTCCTCCTGCCTTCAATCTTTCTCAGTATCAGGGTCTTTTCCAATAAGTCAGGTATTTATATCAGGTGGCCAAAGTATTGGAGCATCAGCTTTAGCATCAATCCCTCCAATGAATATTCAGAGTTGATTTCCTTTAAGATTGACTGGTTTGATCTCCTTGCAGTCCAAGG
>NW_011494952.1:2987079-2993856 GCF_000754665.1 Bison bison bison | reverse complement strand
GTCCAAGGTCACATTACTCCACTGTTAACGGTCTTTCAAGGCACTCCACTGTCTGTAACAGGGCTATGTAATGCAATTTTCTGCAGTGATGTTAATCTGTGCTCTCCAGTACCGTTGCCACTAGATGCATGTGGCTACTGAGTACTTGAAATGTGGCTACTGAGTACTTGAAATGTGGCTCACAGAACGGAGGAAGTGAATTTTTAATTATGTTTAATTTTGATTAGTTTAAACATAAGTAACCTCCAAAACTTGTGGCTACCAAATTGGACAGCAGAGCTCTAGAGGACAGAGTTGGCCCAACCTGGCTTGGAAAACCTATATTCCCCATCCCCTATCCCCTACCCCAACAGTCTGCTTATTTTGTACTTTTATACATCTGTGTTTTTGTGTATGTTGTGCCCTTTGCCTACCAGGTCTTTCTTACCTTCTCAATCTGATGAACTTTTTTTTTTTTTTTGGACAAACCTGATGTTAATTTGCTAATGATTTTTACCAAACTTTTAAGTTTTAGTTTATGAGACGGGGTCATAAGTACTTTCCTCCATTACTAATACCCTGATTATTTCAAATTCCAAAAATGGAAGTCCAAAACATCATGCTGTAGAGTTTCTTAGGAGTTAGCTTCTATAGTGTTTTTCTGCAAAGGAGCCAGGATAATCCCCAAATGCCTCTCTTCATTCACAGAGCCATACAAATTATATATTTCACTATATTCTTGGACAAGATCTGGCACCAAGTAGTGAATGCTCTGACCCCTTCTGAGGGCTTGCTGGGTCTCTGTGGGTGAGATGTCACTGGTGATCCGCTCATTCAGCAGCTGAACCTTGTTCCAGTGTTTCCACAGCACATCAGGTTCATAGTTGAATTTCTAGCATTATTTCTAGCCCTAGTAATACATAGGAGCTCATAGTTTCCCACAATTTGGGTGAAATCCTCGTTCTTCCACAGATTGAGAACACCAAAGGACTCTGATATGTCTGCCCCACACAGCAACATTACCTTTGGAACACCTTTTGTTTTTGGCTCCAAGGATTTCTTTTGACTAAAATCTTGACTTTGTTAAGCTCACTTCCTCTTCCATCCAGGTCTTTCTGGCATAGATGAACTTTACTGGTGATCATAGCTACTAGCCTCCAGTTCTTGATGGGGTCTGAGCACCTTAGCAGTCTCTAGTCACTCCTTCTGAAGACTTTTCTGTGTATGCACTTCCACTCACTTTAAATTCTTAGTAGCAAGTCATCTGATGAACTCTTATTCAGCTTTGCAGCCTAGGTAAAATGTCACTTTCTCTCAGAAGCCTTTTCTGACATCAAATCCAGAGGCACACAGATTTACTCTTTCTTCTGTGCTCCCTTGCACTTTGCATTTATCACTGTTGTAATAGTTTTACCACATTATGCTTTAGCTATTTCTCTTCTCCTGAAAAAATTGTTGATCCTTGTAAAACAGTCCCTAACTCAGTATCTTAGACTTATTAAACATGCAAATGTGCTGCTGTTTAATCACTAAGTTGTGTCTGATTCTTTGCCACTGCATGGACTGCAGCCTGCCAGGCTCCTCTGTCCATGGGATTTCCCAGGCAAGAATACTAGAATGGGTTGCCATTTCCTTCTCCAGGGGATCATCCCAACACAGGGATTGAACCCATATCTCCTGCTTGGCAGGTGGATTCTTTACCACTGAGCCACCAGGGAAGCCCTATTACACATGTGTTGAATGCATAAATAAATGAAACATTGAAAACTATACCTAAACTTTGGGTTCCTGGGCATTAGCAGTCTTGTATATTTCTCATCTTTAATCTCCTTCAGTCATTGGTGCAGTGCCTGTCAAAATACCAATCGAAACAACTGATTTTGAAATGGGTTGGCCAGCACTCCAGTGTTCACAACAGCACTATTTACAAAAGCCAGGACATGGAAGAAACCTAAGTGTCTGTCAACAGATGATGGATAAGGAAGATGTGGTATTTATACACAATGGAGTATTTACTCAGCCAAGAAAAATAATGAAATAATGCCATTTACAGCAACATGGATGGATTTAGAGATTATAATACTAAGTGAAGTAAGTTAGACAGAGAAAGACAAATATCATATGATACCACTTACGTGTGGAATCTAAAAATATGATACAAATGAACTTATCTACAAAGCAGAAATAGATGTACAGATATAGAAAATAAATTTATGGTTGCCACAGGGTGGGGAAAGTAAGGAGAGAATGATAAATTGGAAGATTGGGATTCAAATGTATACACTACTATGTATAAAATAGATAACAAGGACCTACTGCATAGCACAGGAAACTATACTCAGTATCTTGTGTATATGTATGTGTGTGTGTGTGCGTTTAACTGAATCATTTTGCCATACAACTGAAACTAACACAACATTGAAAATCAATTATATTTCAATAAAAATTTTTTAAATGAATTGGTGAAAGATTTGGGAGTAATTCTGACTCTAGATTCTGAAGGCTCTACTTCTTTACTAAATCAGATCATCAGAAAGGCATGTATCTAACTTCTTCAGAAATATTAACACTAAGGACTACAATGTAATACTATGCCTTCATCTTTGTTGTTGTTACAGTAAGAAATGATCATGCTGATAAAAACTGTTGTTGTTGTTCAGTTACTAAGTTGTGTCCAACTCTTTGTTACCTCATGGACTGCAGCATGCCAGGCTTCCCTGTCCCTCACTATCTCCCGGAGTTTGCTCAAACTTATGTCCCTTGAGTCAGTGATGCCATCCAACCATCTCATCCTCTGTCACCCCCTTCTCCTCTTGACTTCAATCTTCCTCAACATCAGGGTCTTTTCTAATGAGTCAGTTCTTTGCATCAGGTGACCAAAGTCTTGGAGCTTCAGCATCAATCCTTCCAGCGAATATTCAGGGTTGATTTCCTTTAAGATTGACTGGTTTGATCTCCTTGCTGTCCAAAGGACTCTCAAGAGTCTTCTCCAACACCGCAGTTCAAAAGCCTCAATTATTCAGCACTCAGCCTTCTTTATAGTCCAACTCTCACATCCATACATGACTACTGGAAAAAACCATAGCTTTGACTATATGAACCTTTGTTGGCAAAGTGATGCCTCTGCTTTTTAATATGCTATCTAGGTTTGTCATAGCTTTTCTTCCAAGGAGCAAGCATCTTTTAATTTCATGGTTTCAGCCACTATCTGCAGTGATTTTGGAGACCAAGAAAATAAAGTCTGTCACTGTTTCCATTTTTTCCTCATTTATTTGCCATGAAGTGATGGGACTGAATGCCATGATCTTTGCTTTTTTGATGTTGAGTTTTAAGCCAACTTTTTCACTCTCCTTTTTCAGCTTCATCAAGAGGCTCTTTAGTTCCTCTTCACTTTCTGCCATTAAAGTGGTATCATCTGCCTATCTGAGGTTGTTGTTATTTCTCCCAGCAATCTTGATTCCAGCTTGTGCTTCATCAAGCCCAGCGTTTCTCATGATGTACTCTGTATATAAGTTAAATAAGTAGGATGACAATATATAGCCTTGACATACTCCTTTCTCAATTTTGAACCAGTTGGTTGTTCCATGTCCAGTTCTAACTGTTGCTTCTTGTCCTGCATAAAGGTTTCTCAGGAGGCAAGTAAGGTGGTCTGGTATACCCATCTCTTTCAGAACTTTCCAGTTTGTTGTGATCCACACAGTCAAAGACTTTAGCGTAGTCAGTGAAGCAGAAGTAGATGTTTTTCTGGAATTTCTTTGCTTTCTCCATGATCCGGTGGATATTGATGATTTGATCTCTCATTCCCCTGCCTTTTCTAAATCCAGCTTGAACATATGGAAGTTCTTGGTGCACATACCGCTGAAGCCTAGCTTGAAGGATTTTAAGCATAATCTTGTTAGCATGTGAAATGAGTGCAATTGTATGGCAGCTTGAACATTCTTTGACATTACCTTTCTTTGGGATTGGAATAAAAACTGACCTTTTCCAGTCCTGTGGCCACTGTTGAGTTTTCCAAATTTGCTGTCATATTGAGTGCAGCGCTTTAACAGCATCATCTTTTAGGATTTGAAATAGCTCAGCTGGAATTCCATCACTTCCACTAGTTTTGTTCCTAGTAATGTTTCCACTTGACTTTGGACTCCAGAATGTCTGGCTCTAGGTGAGTGATCACACCATCATGATTATCTGGGTCATTAATACGTTTTTGTTCAGGTAAAAACTACTATATATAAAATAAACAGCAAAGTCCTACTGAATAGCTCAGGGAACTATATTTAATATCCTATAATAAACCATAATTGAAAATAATATGGAAAAGAATATGTATAACGGAATCAGTTTGCTGTATACCAGAAACTGATGCAACATTGTGTATCAACTGTGCTTCAATTGAAAAGAAAAAGAAATCATAATGCAAAGACAGGATTTTCAAGAAAATTCTGTTGAAGACTTTGTTCTGTGGTTCAAGACTCCTTAGAGAAACATACGTGTGAGAATTGTTCTGCTAGGATAATACTGGAAAGATTTGATCCTTTGTAACATACTCGCACACATCCTTTCATTAGTTAATGACAGCTATATGGCACTTCACATTTCATTCTGGCTGCCAAAAAGCTCAGAATTAAGTCATATGTATCATAATTAGTAATCTCGATATTTTTAGTTTAAGCTCAAAGTAAATTCCATTCTTTTTTTTTTTGTTTTTCAAGATTGAGTGTGCTGGATGCTGGTGTGTTCTTGTATTCTTTTATTCATCCAACTTTTTTTTAGAGTTTATGATGGGTAAGGAGCTAAATAACACATAGCCTTGTTCTCAAGGATTTCCTATGCTATTAAGAAAGTCAGATAATGGTGCACTGTTTCTGCTTTAAAGGCTTTGTTCCTCTTGCCTATTTATTTATTTATTTATTTATTTTTTAATGTTTGCTGTGGGTTTGTCATATATAGCTTTTATTATGTTGAGGTATGTTCCTTCTATTCCTGCTTTCTGGAGAGTTTTTATCATAAATGGATGTTGAATTTTGTCAAAGGCTATCTCTGCATCTATTGAGATAATCATATGGTTTTTATTTTTCATTTTGTTAATGTGGTGTATTACATTGATTGATTTGCGGATATTGAAGAATCCTTGCATCCTTGGGATAAAGCCCACTTGGTCATGGTGTATGATCTTTTTAATGTGTTGTTGGATTCTGATTGCTAGAATTTTGTTAAGGATTTTTGCAGTAAATTCCATTCTTCAATCTCTATCTTAGCGGTTTGTGGACCTGTGCTATTTGTTGCTAGTAGTCTCAGATCCTTTTGTATTATTAATATTCTTTTACATATTATAAATATTAAACAAAACATACAAGGTTTCCAATTTTAAATGGTCTGTTTGTATGTATCTGAATCTTCTCTCCAGCTGGTCATTTTCTTAGAGATAGGAACTCACTTTTTCCTCCTCTGCTGCATCCTCTCTGTGGCTGTCACAGTTCTGCAGGCAGTCAGGGCTCAATAAATAGTTGTTGATTAACAGTATCCATGCTAATTAATTCAGCCAAAACAGGAGTGTTGTGATCTAATTCTAATACTAAAAAAAATACTTGTAAAGCTGAGTTACTATATTAATAAATCTTAAGACTGAAAACAAACACATGAAATTATGTTCAACCTCATTAACAATCAGAGAAATACAAATCAAAATACTGAACCACTGTTCTTGGACAGTCTTATTAGCAAAAAATTATTTAATGATAAGTTACTGGCAAGCATCCTGAGAAATAAGTGGAATTCTAATCACTAGAGGTGAGGGTGAATAACCTTTCTAGAAAGAAATTTGACAATATGGGTGAAATCTTCAAACATGCTTATATTTTTGATACTGCAATTGTATTTACCCTATAAAAACAATAGGTATGAAAAAATCATGTTCAAGGATCTTTTTATAGTATAAGTTATGATAGCAACAAAACTGAAATAACTGTCAGACAATAGAAAAGTGAAAATTTGTACAAATGTTATAATTTGGCAACGTTTATAGATACCTTCTGTCTAGAAATCATTTTTCTATGAATTTACCCAAAACTAATATGTGAAATGACATATATGAAAGGATATTTATTTCAGCATTATTAAAATTTTTCAGCTCTATGGAATTGGATAAGTAAAGCATGGAACCTCTGTGACAGAAGACTAGGCATCTTTCAACTTGCTGTTGTCAAGGGAAATTTATTGACATAGGAAAATGAACACAGTAAATTGAGATACAAATGTAGTTTTCAAAACAGCATTTATAGGATGTAATCATTTTTAAAATAAAAGCTATGTTAACATTTAGGTATGCCATTGTGCTTTTATATATTTTTCAAATTGTCTACAATGAACAAATAGTACTTGTTTAAAATTGAAAAACCTAGTGGAGGCAAGTATGCGTTTATGATTTTTAAAAATTCAGTTGGAAGCCGCTCACAATAAAATGGCACACCCTTCTGAAGAAAGCTGTTCTCTAGCTGTAGGTCAGGCACTTTACACTGTCTGGACTTAGGCACATTAATAGAAGCTCGATTAGGGCTTTCTGAAGTGCACTGCCTAATAATGTGAACCGTGTTAGGAAGCTGGGATTACAGAGGCAGAAGGCTTCCATCACCTCAGAGCCTGGACACCAACCAGATGCTGCATAGCTAGAAGCCTCCCTCCAAAAAAGAGCCTGGCCTCTAGGACTAAGGCAGGAGGATGCAAGAGAAAATGGCCTCATCACACGTCCTGTTTGGTTGCTGCATCCCAGTAAGTGGGCCTCCACCTTACCAAAAAAAAAAA
>NW_011494952.1:2924207-2986979 GCF_000754665.1 Bison bison bison | reverse complement strand
CCTTTTTAAAATTTATTTTTATTTATTTATTTGGCTGTGTTGGGTCTTAGTCACAGCATGCAAACTCTCAGTTGTGGCATGTGGGATCTAGTTCCCCACCCAGGGATTGAACCAGGGCCCCCTGCATTGGGTCCAGTCTTAGCCACTGGACCCACCAGGAAAATTCCCCAAATCTAACCTCTTGTTCATTTTAATTCAGTTTGGAAAATGTTATTGAGCACCTTAACAGTTCAGGGACCCATACTAAATGACGCAGAGAATACAAAAGGCAAAATCCCATTCAGTGAGCACCTACCTTGAAGTTAGGGGCCAAATTTGGACTTCATATTCTTGATCTCTTTGTATATTCCCAATCACACTGAAAGCGAAAATCAAATGAACATCAAGTTGCTCAGTCGTGTCCAATTCTTTGCAACCCCATGGACTATACAGTCCTTGGAATCCTCTAGGCCAGAGTACTGGACCAGGTAGCCTTTCCCTTCTCCAGGGGATCTTCCTGACACAGGGATCGAACACAGGTCTCCAGCGTTGCAGGCGGATTCTTTATCGACTGAGCCACCAGGAAAGCCCAAGAATACTGGAGTGGGTAGCCTATCTCTTCTCCAAAAGATCTCCCCAACCCAGGAATCGAACCAAGGTCTCCTACATTGCAGGCAGATTCTTTACCAGCTGAGCTATCAGGGAAACCCCACTGATAATCACCCCTCTGGGGGTCATTAATTTGATCCTCATTTAACAGATGACATAGAGGAACAGAGCAGATACAGATTTTGCCCAAGCCAGATACTAACTGGTGAAGCTAAAATCTGAGCTCAGATCAAGCTGGTCCCAAAGCCCACATTTCCCCCACTATTTATCAATATATCGGCCTCTACTTTAGAGATTTACAAGTCATGCACACAAATATCTTTTAAAAAGTGGTTAGGCAGGAGGCAGGAATGTCCTATAAGCTCATTTCAAACATCTAAAGTAATTCAAAGGAAAGAGAGCACCCCTTCAGGGATACTGAATGAATGAACATCTTCACCAAAGGGAATGGCAGCATATAAACCAGACATGGAATTTCCTTAAGATTCTGGCGGGATGGTATCGAAATGTCTCAGCAGCTCACAACAGCAACAGCACAGGCACAGAGATGGGACCTAGGAGCTCTGCCTGAGAAATGGTGTCTGTGGGGTACATGGAGGCAACAGGTGGAGACACAGCTGGCGAGGCAGTTCTGAGCCAAGCCTTAGAGAGGTCTGAATTTATCCTATGGACAGATTTTGAGCAGAGGAACAGCATACTCAGAACTGTACTTCAGAATGTTTACTTAGAAATATTTGGTCCAGTTGATGTTTTCCCCCTTTTTAATTTCATAAGGCAATTCTGATTGTTAGAGAGAAAATAATGGCCATCTTGAAAGATAGGGCTTTTTTTTTTTTTTTTTTTGGTCCTTTTCTGCTTTTTAGTATGTAGATTTCCTTAGGTAAGTTCTTAACAACAGTGTAACTTTAAGAACTCACTGTCTGAACCTCACATATTAGTCTTTCATTATAGACCAGTGTTATTTTCCCATTCACCAAATTACTTCAATACAGCAAATGTAGATTGGTTGCCAAGATATTTCAATCAGCTCCACTTGGCTAATAAAGACTATGAATGCTGATGGATAAGTGAGGCCCCATCAGTGTCCCCTCTAGAGGCTGTGTCATTATAACCTCACCTCTCATTTACATCAGCTCAAGTAGATCCACATTTTAGGATGCGAAGCCAAGTTAACTGGCCAAAACCAATAGAGACTTAATTTGGAAGCAGGAAAAAAAGAATTCTACATGAAGATAAAAAGCTAGAGATGAATGTGGTCCTCTTTTTTTGTTGTAACTCTTCAGTGAGTGCTACCTGACAATCTATTCAATTTAATATAACCCCCTGGGAAGCCCACTTTCTTCCTAAGCAGGAAACCGTAAAATGTCAGAAATACATAAAAGGCAGCTTATATCTGGAAGAGGAAAGACAGGTACACTTTTAGAAGAAACACCTATGAGATGAACCCTGAAAATTAGGCAGTTGGCGTTGCTCATCTATTAACTTTTCTTTATTCCCAGCACAAGGACTGCAGCTTAGGGATCTGTTGAAAACTCCTCACTCAGTATTCCAAAGGAGATTGTGAGCACCGCTGGTAGAAATGAAAATCAAGGAGCAGAAGAAGGTATAATGATCAGTCCTGATACACACATGGGAAGGACAGTGACTGTTTCCTCTCTTCCCTCTACTTCCCCCTCCATCCCAGGCTGAGATGCACCACCTCACACCTGAATTCTTTCACAATCACTGCTTTCTCACCATCCCTGACTGTGACAGCCCTCTACTTTGCAATGCTCCAGATTTTCAAGCAGCTAACTAAAGGAAAACCTAAGTACAGTGGTCAAGCCTCAAGGGTAGGGAAAGGGGCATGGCATTTAACAGGTGGGTCCCAGACCCACTCGTCTACTTCAGCCAGAACTAATAATTTTCATCTATTTTGTTCACTGAGCTTCCACTTAAGATTTCTTAATAAGAAAATGGTTTCATTCTGTGTTTTCACTGCCAAAGGCACTGGTTTGATCCCTGGTCAGGAGAGTAAGATCCTGCAAGCCATGCGGTGCAGCCAAAAGTAAGTAAGTAAAAAAAATAAAATAAAAATTGGAACTTTCCTGGTGGTCCAGCAGTTAAGACTGTGTGCTCCCAATGCAGGGGGCCCTGGTTCAATCCCTGGTTCGGGAACTAGATCCCATAAGCCGCAACTAAGGCCTGGTGCAGCCTAATTAATTAAAATAAATTTAAAATACTTTAAAAAACAAAACCTAGTGTTCTAATGGGCTCTAAAATCACTGCAGATGGTGACTGCAGCCATGAAATTAAAAGATGCTTACTCCTTGGAAGGAAAGGTTGACCAACTTAGCATATTAAAAAGCAGAGACATTATTTTGCCAACAAAGGTCTGTCTAGTCAAGGCTATGGTTTTTCCAGTAGTCATGTAGGGATGTTAGAGTTGGACTGTAAAGAAAGCTGAGACTGAAGAATTGATGCTTTTGAACTGTGTGTTGGAGAAGACTCTTGAGAGTCCCTTGGACTGCAAGGAGATCCAACCAGTCTATCCTAAAGATCAGTCCTAAGTGTTCATTGGAAGGACTGATGTTAAAGCTGAAACTCCAGTACTTTGGCCACCTGATGTGAAGAACTGACTTATTTGAAAAAGCCCTGATGCTGGGAAAGATTGAAGGTGGAGGAGAAGGGGAAGACAAGGATGAGATTGTTGGATGGCATCACCAACTCAATGGACATGAGTTTGGGTGAACTCCAAGAGTTGGTGATGGACAGGGAGGCCTGGCATGCTGCAGTCCATGGGGTTGCAAAGAGTCGAACACGACTGAGTGACTTAATTGAACTGAACTGAATGAGCGACTGAACTGAACTAAACTGAATGTTCTAATGTTTAAAAGAAAGAAGGAAGGAAAATGCTTTCATTACCAAAATAACTTTAAGAACAATGGTTGTATATCACTGCAAGCCTGCTGCTGCTGCTAAGTCACTTCAGTCGTGTCCGACTCTGTGCGACCCCATTGATGGCAGCCCACCAGGCTCCTCTGTCCCTGGAATGGGTTGCCATTTCTTTCTCCAATCCATGAAAGTGAAAAGTGAAAGTGAAGTTGCTCAGTCATGTCCTATTCTTAGCGACCCCATGGACTGCAGTCCACCAGGCTCCCCCATCCATGGGATTTTCCAGGCAAGAGTACTGGAGTGGGGTGCCATTGCCTTCTCTGACTGCAAGCCTGGGTTCACACTTTTCATCCTCTGACCCACTGGCTGTACCAGCCTCGTTTTGAAACCATTCTCCTGCCCATCATTTCTCAGTACATTCATTCTCTTCCAAACTCCCTCCAAGTCATAAATAACTCTTAAGATATTTCTTTGACTTCTGGCCATGTCTTGCCTTGCATCTATCTCGGAAGCATTTTCATCTCTGTGTGTCTCATCTGCCCAGTGGACCAGAGGCTTGGGGTCAGGTGGGGCCCCATCTACAGAGACATTGAGCACTCACACATGCATCCTCATTCTTGGCTCCTTCCTACCTCCCTGCCCTTGCTGAAACCCTCCTCCACCCATTCCAGAGACTGAGCCCTCCTTTCTTGAAGCTCACCTCTTGCCTCTCTCATTTCTGAGGTTCCAGTCTATTCCTACCTTAATGTCCATCTAGTCAGCACCCCGTGATTTAGCTAGCAATCATTACCTGTCTTGAATTATTCTCTGGTTGTTTCAGGTGTTATATTTGTCTCCCTCAACCTAGCTGCAGGCTCAGTGAGGCAATGGGTTGGCCCTTAACACTTCTTGATATGGGCAAATATCATGTTTTACTTTTAGCAAACGACACTCAAAGGTCAGTGGATGAGTTGACTTCTCCTTAATTCCAATAGAAAGGAATTTTCTCTGTCTGTTTTAAAAGGCCAATCCCACTTTCATATTTAATGCTGCAATCACTGCTATAAAAGTCATGACCATGTATAAAATTTTCTAAAAGGAGAACCATAGCACTTTTAACCTGATTTCCATCCTGATCAGGTTTTTGTAGTTACAAATAACAGAAGTGTAGTCACACCAGGCAAGCATATAGCAAGGTGTTTGTAAGGATTCAGGGAAGCACACAGAATCCACAAACAGCAGGTGAAGTGACATCTGGACCCGCTCTCCCCTGCCCCCCACCTCCTGCCCACAGAACCAGAACTGTGAAGTAGAAATTGACTCCCCTACCCACTCCTTGCATCCTCGCAGAGATAGAAGAGTTGACTTTTCAAGCCAGGGCAGCTTCTTTGTTTCCTCAAGGCTTCTCAGCTCCCTGATGACTCCACAACATTATATAGACACATATCTCTTCCCACAGTCCCAAATGCTGAGAAACCTTTCAGTTAAGCATCTGCAACTCTCTTTCCCAAGTCCCTCTGTTCTCATCTTAAGAGAGAAAATCTGCTTGACTCAGCGCAGTTGTGGGCTGGGATTCCTCATCTGTCAGGTGTCCAGTAGGGAAGAAGGAGGCATGTTGTACAAAAATGAACCACCTAGGGAATCTGGGGGAAAGAAATAATATTGAAGAGGAATGACTGAGAGACAAGGACTGACCTTTAGGGACATTTATTATTACTTGTAACACATTAAAATATGCCATTGGCTCCCTCTGATTTTACCTCTTCTGTTTTTCAAATATGCTTGTCTCTTGAAAGGTGTCCTTAATTTCAAAGTGCACAAACAGAAGGAAATCAGCAACCTGGAACCCACCTGGGTTAGCCTGAGTGTGTCTGATCAGTCAAAATGAAAGCCAGCAGGGTTTGTCTCAAAGAAGCCTCTTGTGTCAACCCTCTTTAAAAATCCCCTAAATTTAAATAGACTCAATTTCATATCCAAATTGGAACACTCTTTTGTGCTAAAAGATTGCATTCTATTTTTGTATTTGAGTCCATTAAAAATGGTCTTCTCTGGTGGCTCAGACAGTAAAGAAGCCACCTGCAATTCAGGAGACCTGGGTTCTATCCTTGTGTTGGTAAGATCCCCTGGTGAAGGGAATGGTTATCCACTCCAGTATTCTTGCCTGGAGAATTCCATGGACAGACGAGCCTGGTGAGCTACAGTCCATGGGATTGCAAAGCGTGAGACAAAACTGAGTGACTAACACATACTTTCATTAAAAATGAAATTTATATGTATACATAAAAATACATATATTTTAATGTACATGTGTTCCATGAGCTTTCCCCAGTGAATATCATTATGTCATGGGATTTTTGACGCTGAATAGCATAGTGTTTGTTGTTGAACAAAGAATACTTTAACATGAGCTTAGTGTCTGAAAATCAGCACTTTTTTTTTTCAGATGAAGACTTTTGAGGAAGCATTTTTTAAAAAATTCTGTCAGGTTTTGAGGTTACCAATATTGTTTTCATTTTAAAAATAAGATAGAAAACTTGTTGCCATATAATAGTATTATCAGTCTATGGTTCTCCACTCTGCAATTTTTAACATAGAAAATTTTCCCATAAGACCAAAAATAAATGAGAATTCCCACCAGACCTCCAACAAAAACATAGTCAAGTAGTAAACTTCAGAAACAAGAAACTTAATTAATTCTCCAGGAGAGAATTATGGAGACACAGCTAGCATTTTATGGACTAAAGGTGTATAACACCAAAACAAAACTAAACATTTTTGAGACTACTTTTACCTTCAGTGATAACAAATTATTGAATTTTCTGCCAAAGGAAAGACTTATAGAACCTGCAAGACTCAGATTTAACAGAGAACAAATCAGTATTATTGGACATTAATGATTTTTGAGTCTTTGAGATGGATTTTATAGTCAACAACAATGATTCTGTCTTACTCACATTGAATCATGTAGGAAGAAGGAATTTTGAAATTGGCATTTCCCACACAATTTATTGCCTACAACCAAAGGCAAACACTGGTTTCTCCTGGTATCTCTCAACTTCACCATCACTATTTCTGCATAAGAGCAGAACTCCTTTAACAAGGTTTGTGGGTGAAATCAGAACTCTGCTGTAGGGAAGAAGCTCCTCAGATCCTTCCCACTACCACTTTCTTCCTGAGCCTGTAGATATGCTTTGATGGATACAATATTGTCTTTGTTGATATTCTCCCTAATAATCTACTTGATGCAATATACACATGACAGTATTGTTATTTTTAGCAGACAGGCAGATCCTTTTTTCTGATTCTGAATTAGAGATAACACATTATCTAAGAATCAGTTGCTCCCTCCTCTGTGCTGCCATAGCCAAGGATATTTCTTTTCTAACATAAGTAATATAACCTGTGTGTGTGAGTCACCCAGTCGTGTCTGACTCTTTGCAACCCCATGGACTATAGCCTGCCAGGCTCCTCTGTTCATGGCATTTTCCAGGCAAGAGTACTGGAGTGGGTTGCCACGCCCTCCTTCAGGGGATCTTCCCAACCCAGGGATGAAACCCAGGGCTCCTGCATTGTAGGCAGATTCTTTACTGTCTGAGCCACCAGGGAAGCCTGAGTAATGTAAGTTACATTATATATGAGTAGCTCATCAAACCACAAATGTCTCCCTTAATTGTATACCTTGAGGGGAAAAAAGTGTCTCCATCATCATTGTATCTCCCAAGGTCCTTGGTATAGTACTTGGTGGAACCAAGGGGCAGCTTGTGGGTGTTCATTGTCCCATTCTCAGCTGTCTCAAATAAACACATTATTCAAGGGAAGTTGCACTGAACAAATATATTAAGACAATTTCTCTAGCCCACTCCTCTTCCTCTTCCAACCTGATTGCATAACCTAAGCATCCTTCCTAAATAGAAGTTGAGCTGCCTGTCACTTAGGAGAAAGGAGTAAGAAAGAGGGAGGAAGATAGGGAGATAAAGAGAGAAAGGAGAAGGAAGAAGAGAGACAGTTAACACTTTTTGAGCCCCATCTGCCTGGAAGGATGTTAAATACTTCGCCTTATCTCATTTAGTCCTAACAGCCCTGAAAGGGGAATATTATTATTATGTTATTTTTCAACCTAGAAAATTAAAAAGGTTAAATAACTACCCAGAGTCACCAGTAAAGAAGCAAAGCCAAGTACTCAGAAATTGTTAGAGGATTGAGTAAATGATCTTATCACTGAGTATCACCTTCCCCCAACACTTCAATGGGAGCAGTTGAAAACTGGAGTAAGATAAAAGCAGCCCATCGTTTCACTCCATAGCATTTCAGGAACACACTCATCCACCCGTCTATCAGATTGAATGAAGTCTGTGGTGTACTTAGGCAAGGATGCAGACAATTGTTAGAAGACAGGCAGACATTGTTGGAAGACATTGTGTCTGTGGCTGGTCAGGGGCAGGTCAAGCATAGCTCCAGTGTATCTTCTTATGGTTCTTAGAATGGCCAACAGGATCCCAGCCGGGTGTTGGTGAAAGAGCATCTACAGAAAGTAAGATCTAATATAACCTGGAAAGCCCAGTGTTTGCTACACTATAGCCTACCATACTTAGAATTCCAGACAAACTGTGCCTGCAAGCTGTGTGCATATGTTCAGGGAATGTTTACAAATATTGAGTACCTCTGGTTCTTTTTTTTAGTTGGAGTATAGTTGCTTCACAACGCTGTGTTAGTTTCTGCTGTATAATGCAGTGAATTAGCTATATGTGTACATATATCCCCTCCCTCTTGTACCTCCCTCTGACTTCCCCCAACCCCACCACACTAGGTCATCACAGAGCCCCAAGCTGAGCTCCCTGTGCTATACAGCAGGTTCCCACTAGTTATCAATTTTACACATGGTAGTTATATATGTCAATCCTAATCTCCCAATTCATCCCACCCTCCCTTTCAAATTCAGCTTTAGTGAGGCCACACATTTCTCCAGAAAGAGAAAACAGTTAAAGAACCCAGAAACAAACACCATGCTTAAGTGCCCTGAACAATCTCTTGGCTTCCAGCTTCCCCAGCTGGGGCAGCCAGTTCCCTGCACCCTCAATAAACCTCAAAAAAAAAAAAAAAAAAGAATTGTAGTCTACTATTTTGAGAAGTGTGCCCCAGTGTAAACCATCACAATATTGTAAAGTAATTATCCTCCAATTAAAAAAAATAATTAAAAAATTTTTCTTGGTACATTTGTTGGAAAAGCTCATGCCTCACCCACCATGGACCTACTGAATCAGAATATTTAGGACTGGAAAAGAAATCAGCATTGTTAACAAGCTCTCAAGGAAACTCTCATTTATGTGAGAATAACCTTCCATTTAAAACATTCAAAACCCATTAGTGTGGCAAACTTTTCATTCCAGTGCCTGGCTTTGTAGAAGCAACAGGGGGCCTCAAGTTTCGAGCTTTCTTGAAATTATACTCATTAAACCGCATGTTAATCATGGATCAGGGATTGCACGTAATAAAACCCATTAAGCTTTTGTGTGTTCCTGGAAGGCTGCACATTGTATAAAAATACAAATGACCCAGTGGTTAAAGTCATTGGCTATAAGGAAAAGCAAAATTAATTATCACTGACCACATTGCTTACCCAGTTGACCTAAATCATTAGCAAATGTAATGGATAGCGTAAAAGTAAGACATATTTGGCTTTTATAAGCACTTTAAAGCGCTCCACAAGCATCTACTATAGTCCTCAGATCTTGTTGCCAGCTTGGAGGATAGTTACAGGAGACTGTGTATGTGAGGTCAGTGATGGTCCTCTAGAGAAAATTCACTATGAATTCATGATAAGACATAATCTGTTATGATAACCTGGTTTTATCATGGAGCAGGAAGGAAACTGTTCCCTTTTTTCAGTGAAATTAACTCTTTTGTACCAAGACCACCAAGATGTCTTCTCATTTAGCTACATCAACATTTCCACCCGTGTGTTCCATGGAACACCAACCCTAAGAGATGTTGGCAGGGAGATGGAAAGGGATGTGGAGATGGATCTTCTGGAGCAAACACTTTTGGAAAATGCCACACTCTTCAGTGCCTTTTGGAGAATCACAATGCAAACCAGAATTTTAAGGTTCTGAGAGTCCAGCAGTAAAGAAACTCACATAAGTTTTGCATTACTCAATGACCTGGGCTGCAGGAAGTAGGATGGACTCTGCCTATCATAAGTAGAAAAGGGAGTCAGAGAGAAGATATGAAGTAGCCTCCAGAATATATGTAAGGCTGGAAAACTAAGGATGTCAAGTACAGAAAAACACTTGAAAAATCTGTCTCAGGCACTGCCATGGCCGCCATGAATCATCTCATTTATTCCTTTGACTTTGTGTCATTCCCCAGATGAACCATCTTAAGAGGAAGCATCTAGACAGACAAGCCAGAGGCAGAGAAAATTATTATCTATCCTGTCAAATTCCTTGCAGCAGATAATAAAGGCCCTCACTTCAGGATTTACATATAGACAGTACCGTCTTCCAGACTGATGTATATCTAGTAATACTTGTCTAGCTCAACTTTGCTTAACCCAGCATTTCCCCAAATTAGTCTATACCATTTCTTCACATAGCACCTATTAATAGTAGAACACACTTTTGGAGATGGAGGTAAATAGTAGTAAACAGCATGTTATTTGGGGTATGTGATTAACATGTATCACACATAATTAGGGTATCTCATCATTAGTCTCACCTAGGGCTTCCCAGGTGGCGCTAATGGTAAAGAACATGCCTGCCAACACAGGGGGCGCAAGAGATGTGGGTTCAATCCCTGGGTCCGAGAGATCCCCTGTAGCAGGAAATGGTACCCAAAACAGTATTCTTGCCTGGAAAATCCCATGGACAGAGGAGCCAGGTGGGCTACAGTCTTTGGGGTCACAAAGAGTAGGACACAACTGAGCACACTTCAAGAGCAACTGAGCACACATCAGTAGCAGAGTTAATTTTGAAGATACACTGATCTGTCATTTATGTTTGCAATAGGACTCTGAACAGGTCACCCCTGGAAAGGAATAGGTTCTGAGGCAAGTCATTCTAAATGTTTCAGTCCCCCCATTTTTGTTACCCTACATGAACTTTGGTTAAAATAACCCCCAAGAGCAACCTAGATGGAAAGAAATTAAAAGCGCAACTTGCAGTCTCTGGGCAGGTTGAAGGGGGTCCGTACCTCATCGTCTCAGTAACAGTGGTGAATACAGTGATTTTGTTGCTTTTCTCTCCATTAATACAACAATCTGTAGGATACTTTGTATTTCACAGCATGCTTCCAACCACCTTACCTCTTTGATAATAAAAGCTCAAAGCTGATAGTTCTCATATGAGCCCAGGATCCTCTGAACTCCAGCACGTAGACCTTCCTCCTCCTTACTCAGCAGCAGGCTCCCTCCCAGAGTCACTGTCTAGAAGTGTCTCTGACTATGAAGTCACTGCAACAAGACCACATTCCAGGTCTTATATGATACTAAGCGAGGGCAAGACACTACTCTGCCCCTGAGCACTGAGGCTTCACTTGTTTGTGTCTCCAGTTTTCCCACACTTTGGAGCCCAGAGTATTCACAGTCAGATTGATCCCATGGGAGTAAATGAGCTCAGTGCAGGGAAAATGAGAACCAGTAAGGATGCAGCTGGCCCACACATGACAGAGAGAGAGGAGCAAAGCTGGGTCTCACAAGTGTGGATGTCAGAGAGTCATCCAGCTGCTTTCAACCCTAGAGAAGAGAGACGTCCTGCATATCGTTCTGCCTTAACTGTGTCTTAAAGAGGCTTGGGTTAGGTTGACTCTGCCTGCTTTGCCTGTGTCCAGCCTATGTTAGACACTAAAGGCCTGACCCTTGCAGACCCAGCTGTGCCAAAGCCATGAGTACCTGCTCTGGAAGCATGCTAGCTGCTCCTCCCCACCAGTGATCAGGGTTCATACATTGACCTGGAACTAACTCCATTAGTGACCCTGACTGGTCAGCCAGATGTTGGCCAGGAAGCTGATACTTCCACTACAGTTTCTCAGCCAGATGAGACACAAGCCCCATGTCCCAGGTCTCTGGGTTTGACCCATTTTTCCTGTACCTTCTCAATAACTCTAATGAACTGCTCTATCAGATGGGATTAGATTTGGCTGAACCTAATAGAAGACCCAGAATGCGTGCATGCTAAGTCTCTAAGTTGCATCCAACTCTTTACAATCCTATGCACTGTCAGCCACCAGGCTCCTCTGTCCATGGGGTTTCCCATCTCCTCCTCTGGGGAATTGTACCAACCCAGAGATCAGACTTGAGTCTCTTATGTATCCTACGTTGACAGGCAAGTTCTTTACCATTAGTGCCAAATGGGAACCAGAATAAAGTGACTTAAACCCAGAAAATTTGTTTCTTTGGGTAAAAGAAGTCCAAACATAAGTGGTCCAGTACTGGTTAATTGGCTTCACAAAGTCATCAGGGAACCTTGGAAAAGACAGAGGAACACTCATCTTTCTGCTCCTCAGAGACTCTCATGATCTGGAAGAGCCCTTGCAGCTCCATCCATCACTTTACATTTCAAACAGCAGGAAGTGAAAAGGAAGGGATACTCAAGGGCCTTTCTCCAGCTGTCTATGTTTCTTTCAGTGAAAGTTCAGAATTCTTTCATAATCTTGACTGTATTTCAATGGCTAGAACTTAGACATATTCAAGGGAGGCTAGAAAACACAGCATTATTACTGAATGCATCGCCACACCCAGTAATATAGGGGGTTTGTTAATATATTAGTGTATTAAGTTTACATTAATGTAAGCGGTCCAAGGTTGGTTTCATGGCTGCACAATCACCAGGATCTCAGGTTCCTTTTACCTTTTGGTTCTACCATCTTTAACATGGGATTTCTGTGTTGTCTTAATCAGTTTGGGCTGCTATAACAGAATACCATGGACTTGGTGCTTAACCAACTGTCATTTATGTCTCAAAGTTCTGGAGGCTGGGAAGCAAGATCAGTGTGCTAGCAGATTTGGTTCTTGGTGACTGCCCTCTTCCTGACTTGCAGGTGGTCACCATCTTGCAATGCACTCACATGATCTTCTGTGTGTATACAGAAAGAGAGAGCTCTGATCTCTTTTCCTCTTATTATAAGAACACTAATCCCGGGATGGGGGCTCTACCCTCATGACCTTATCTAAAACTTCCCAGTCAGCTCTTCTAATACCATCACAGTGGAGTTAGGGCTTCAACATATGAATTTTAGGGGATACAAACATCCAGTCCATAACACACTATGGATGCCCCTTTTTCAGCATTCATATCTTTAGTGCAACTAGGTAGAAGAAAGAGAAGCTGGAGACCTTAAAGACACTTTCTGACAGTTCCATGTATCTCTCTACTTACATACCATTAACTAGATCTTAGTCACATGGACACACTTTGCTGAAAAGGAGGCTGAGAAATACATTCTAGGTGGCCATTACCAGCTAATTTGGGGGGAATTCTAATTCTTGAAGAAATGCATATTAGAGATAATTATCCATTTCTATCACCATCTACAAGTAAGAAAGGCATAAAGGATATTGGATAAGCAAATAATAATACCTTATAATATAATACCAAATAATATAACTTCCCTAACTCCACTGGGACATCTTCTAGATGCTGAGACATGGATAAGAAGCTCTGTCACAGCCCTGACCCCTGTGTCTAATTCTTGCTGTATTGAACTAGATTTTGCCTAGACCAGATTTCTCTTGAATTTGAAGTGATGGTGTCACCTTAGAGCTTGCCAAATCATTACATCCTATCTACCCTTACCCTCCTCCTTAACCCTGTCTAAGAGCTCCTAGTATGTTTATACTACAGGTTAAGCCAGTTTTAACCAAAATAAAACAAGAATTCTTGGTTACTTTAAAAAATTATTTTCTACCCATTTCTGATCATAGTGTAGGTCTAGTACCTCTTTTCAAAGGGACCTTTTGACAGAACCAGATGGATTTGTATTTGTGACTAGAACCATGCAGATGAATGAATGACTGAAGTGAGGTTTTAGCTTCAACTCAAACACTGAGCATTTCATACTTGTCCTCTGCAAGATAATACAGGAAGAAACTAACCAATTTTAACCAATAAAATTATGAGTTCAGCCTACCATCTTAAAATAAAAAATTAGCCATTTTCAAATAGGCATGCCAAGAGTAATAGTTATTTTTGTCAAGTTCAGGGAAACTTTATGGAAGTTTAGAGTTTATAGGCGTCTAGCTGGTCCAGCATGAGGCCCACAGATCTTAGCACACTAGACTCAGGAAAGTTGGTACTACCATAATGGTACCCAAATTCCCAGCACCCTGATTATGTGTCCTTACAAGAGTATCACTTTCACAATAATGAAATCTGGTGACCTAATTTTAGCACTGTTAAAACTTAGTAACTCTAGGCAAGTTTCTTTACCTCGAAGAGCTTCAGACTATTCTTTCTAATGAAGATACAAGCAGTCAGTTGTTAGAAGATTAAGTGAGTACATCTAAAGAAGCTAACACAGAAGATGGTCACTAAATGTACTCTGAATCTGAATTTATGTAGAGAGAAATTTCGTTGCTGTTAATTAAATATTGTGTACATCACTTTTTTTAAGTGGACTTGAATCTCATTCTAAATTTCTCATTTTTGAAAAACAAACTGAATATTTCAAAGCTCTGTTACTAGTGTAGTATTTAGTACAATGAGCTAGTCAATTATTTTTCATTAAAAAATATAAAAGCTTGTATTGGAAATTATACCCATAAAGTCCATTTAGTTTTACAACTTAATTATATGTAGTAAAAATTTACTGCCACATTTAACAGGTATTAACCTAATTCTTTTCAAGCAAAAGCAATATTTGACTGGAAGTGAACCCTAAGGTGAGGGAGGGAAAGAGACTCCCTTAAATATTTCCTTAATATTTATTTTTCAAGAAAGGTCAACTCACCTAATGCATGAGTTTGCTTAATGTCTTATTTGTGTTATCTCAGTATTTTTAGTAAAACAAATTTGTTACCATGGTGTTGAATTTTAGCATTACTGTGAAATAGGCCAATATCAGGAGGGCAAAACCAACTGTGAGTTTTGCAATAACAAATTTTGGTCAGCTGAGTTTATACCTTGGTTAAAACAATCTTTAAAACTCAAGGAATACCTGGGAAAGACGAGTCTTTCAGATTAATCTCTTCCTGTATTCTGGAGAATTTATCTCTTTATTTTATAGTAAAAACAAAAAAGAAAACGAATCTGCCCAAGTGCACATTATTTTTTATCTTAATATACTTCAGAGTGAAATCTTACCAGAATTTCCATCTTATTTAATGTGTTTCTGTATAAAATATTTTTTAATGTTGTCAATAAAAATCCATGACACCATAATTATTCTGTATGAAACACCAATATGTTTCATATAGAATATTTACATCTCATAGCTTCCAAAGGTGTCAGCATTCATGTGCATAAGTAATAATACAGACTTCTTGGGTGATTATCTGAAATTCAATTTGATTCTACAACTATTCATTGACTAGTGTATAATCAGAGTTAAGTTTATATAATGAATGAGATTCATACTTCATATCAGCATCACCAGCTACCACTTGTGAAGCTCCTTACAGATATTTAGCCATGTGGTAGTTTCTACTGATACAAAGATATGTAAAACTACAGCCCCAAGAAGTATGTATTTATTATATATTATTGTATTATTTTTAATGTTGATAATGCCAGCATATTACATTTTTATAGTGCTTATAAAATTGTCAAATATAGTTATATCCATTATTTCACTTAACACCCTCAATATCCTTGTAAGGTAGTTGTGGAGCAGGTAAAATCATTTCCATTTCATACATTAAGTGAGCCTCAGCAATTAGGCAACCTGCCCAAGGTCACAAAGCTAGACTGATGGCAAAAGTAAGATTAGAACCACATTTACATCTAAGGACTTTTCCACTTAATTAACTTCTTCAGAACATTTATTTAGGAAACCCAGATGTATTTATAAGATTTATAAAACACATAGGCAGTGTGATTCATGGCAAATAGATGGGGAAAAATTGAATTCAGTGACAGACTTTATTTTCTTGGGCTCCAAAATCACTGCAGATGGTGATTGCAGCCATGAAATCAAAAGATGCACACTTCTTGGAAGAAAATCTATGACCAACCTAGACAGCATATTTAAAAGCAGAGACATCACTTTGCTGACAAAGGTCCATACAGTCAAATCTGTTGTTTTTCCAGTAGTCATGTATGGATGTGAGAGTTGGACCATGAAGGCTGAGAGCCAAAGAATTGATGCTTTTGAACTTTGGTGTTGGAGAAGACTCTTGAGAGTCCCTTGGACTGCATGGAGATCAAACCAGTCAATCCTAAAGGAAATCAATCCTGAATATTTATTGGAAAGACTGATATTGAAGCTGAAGCTCCAATACTTTGGCCACTTGCTGCGAAGAACTGACTTGTTGGAAAGACCCTGATGCTGGGCAAGATTGAAGGCAGGTGGAGAAGGGGACGACAGAAGATGAGATGGTTGGATGGCATCATTGACTCAATGGACATGAGTTTGAGCAAATTCCAGGAGATAATGAAGGACAGGGAAGCCTGGCATGGTGCAGTCCATGGGGTTGCAAAGAGTCAGAAACAACTGAGCGACTGAACAGCAATAGCTAGCATCTAGTGAGATGAGACCAGGGGTACTGCTAAACATACTGAAATGCACAGGAATGCATTTGAAGAAGAAACCCAAATAAGAAAGAATTATCCCTTCTAAAATTTCAGTAGTGCTGAGGTTGAGAAATTTTGTTTTATAAGTTAAGTGCTAGTAAAGATTTTGGTTTAGTGATGGAGATATTTCAATTTCAAAAGAGATTATTATAGATAATAATAAATACTAATTATAAATGGGTATATACTATGGAAAAAAATTGGGAAATATCATGAAAAAAATTATTGGGAAATTTTAGATACCTATTGTTTCTGAGCAGGAAGAGATAATGGTCATTTCCAGAGGACAGCATTCTGGAAAATCTCAGGCAAACTAATTAGAAACCCAAACACATCAGAAACCCAAAGATAAATTGGGTACCTTTCTGAGAAAACAATTTTAGTGCCTAAGGCAATTGTGGTGCTATTTTCCTTCTGAAATGTGGTATCATCATCTCCAACAACACTGTAAGCATAAAGAAATTAAAAATAAATAGGATAGTGTTTAAGACTCAGATTCTCATGTTCTTTAAAATACAAAATTTAAAAAATAGAGAATTATTTGGGTTTAAAATGAGGTATCTTTCTGGGCTACCTTTCTTGGAATCAGCCCTTCTCCATTTCTTCAGATTCTGGGAGACTGATAATTAAGGACTCTCTTGTCTCCGCCACTGGAGTGGTCACATGACACAAGCTGAACCAATCAGATTCTTTTGGGAACTCAGAGCGAGGACAATGAAGCAAGTTCATCTGATGTCTCACCCTGAAGAACTTGTCTATGCAGTCCTGCAAACGCGATTCCCAGGACTACTGTGACACTTGTTTTCCGTAGCCCTTGTTATTCATCTGTCTGGCTCCTTGGATGAACTCCAGCATTCTCCAGATAACTCGCTTTCTTTTTCTTTAGAGTTTTTGAGTCAAAACTTTACCACTTACATCATGAGTAACCTTACAAAATCACATAACATCTCTGTGCCTTAGTTTTCTCACTTGAGAAACAGGGATAAAAAAAGAACCCATCTCTCAAAGTTGTGGGGAGTAAATGAAACAGTATAGGTAGAACTCTTAAAACGGTCCCTGAAAGAGAGTAAATGTCATCTTTGCTTGAACCAACAACCCCCAGGTGATATAATTTGGTATTTTGTTTTAGGAATGGTTAGTGGCTCAGAGCAGAGAAGGCAATGGCACCCCACTCCAGTACTCTTGCCTGGAAAATCCCATGGATGGAGGAGCCTGGTAGGCTGCAGTCCATGGGATCACGAAGAGTCGGACACAACTGAGCAACTTCTTTCACTTTTCACTTTCATGCATTGAAGAAGGAAATGGCAACCCACTCCAGTGTTCTTGCCTGGAGAATCCCAGGGATGGCGGAGCCTGGTGGGCTGCCATCTATGGGGTTGCACAGAGTTGGACATGACTAAAGTGACTTAGCAGCAGTAGCAGCAGCAGTGGCTCAGAGAGGGAAGTAGGAAGAACAAGAGCCTTATTTTTTCTAATCACTCATCCATCCTTCCAACTTCAGCAGCATCACACTTGCCCTTGAAACCTTCACTGACCATTTCCATGTAGGCTCACTCTCAGTAGATACTGTTGCCTGAAATGACCACCATTTATTTAACATGCATTGTCTTTGACGGCTGTGTCTTTTCCTAGTCTCTATGGCCCTATGAAGGCAGAGCCACACTTGGTATTTCTTCCTATCTGTCACACTGACAATATTCAGTTAGGAATTGTTAAATGAATATCTGTGGAAGTCAGTCTCCAAGATGCCACCAATTCTCACCTCTTGGTATTCATGTCCTTGTATAGTCCTCTCCCACCCTGAACAGGGCTAACTTGTATGTAAAATAGGATATTGTGTAAATGAAACATTATGACTGGTTTTAATTGAAATGCAGTTTATTCATAATGTTGTGCCAATGTCTGCTGTACAGCAAAGTGACTCAGCTACACACATGGATATTCTTTTTTTGTATTCTTTCTATTATGGTTTATTCCAGAAGATGAGATATACTTCTCTGTACCTTGTTTATTCATTCTAAATACTTTGCACCAACCCTAAATTTCTAGTCCATCTCTCTCCCTCCACCCCTTCCCCTTGGCTAACACTAGTCTGATCTCTAGGCTGTGAGTCTGTCTCTATTTTGTAGATAGGTTCTTTTGTGCCATATTTTAGATTCTACATATAAGTGATATCGTATAGTATTTGTCTTCCTCATTCTGACTACTTCACTTAATATGATTGTCTCAAAAAAATATGATTATCTCTAGTTGCATTCATTCTGCTGCAAATAGCATTATTTTATCCTTTTTAATGGCCAAGTAGTATTCTTAATGGTTGAGTAGTATTCCATTGTATATATGTACCACATCTTCTCTTCTTTATCTGTTCATCAGTCAATGGACAGTTAGGTTGTTTCCATGTCTTGGCTGTTGTGGATAGTGCTGCTATGAACATAAGGGTGCATGTATCCTTTTAAATTACAGTTTTGTCTGAGTATATGCCCAGGAGTGGGATTGCTGAATCATATGGTAGTTCTACTTTTAGTTTTCTGGGTAACTGAAGGTTTATAACTTCTGAGGCTAGATCCATAAAAGGTGTTTGAGTTTCTGTCTTATTGTCTCTTAGATCACTGTATCTGGGAGAAGCAGTAACAGCGTCATATGAACACTTTGTAGCCTTGTAGAGAGGCCTCTATGGTAAGAAGTTAAGTCTCTTGCCTACAGCTAGCACTTACTTGCCATTTTGAACCGTCTTGAAATTGAATCCTCCAACCCCAGTCAAGGCTTCGCATGACTGGTACCCTAGGCAACATCTAACTCTAACCTCATGAGAAAGCCTGAGCCAGAACCATCTCAACAAGCCACTTCCAAAATTTCTGACCCACAGAAACAGTGAGATAATACATGTTTGTTGTTATTTTCAGCCACTAAGTTTTGGGATAATTTAATACAGAGCAAAAGATAACTAAAACAATAATTGATTCCATCCTGGGAGAAACGCAAACTCCACATTTATTTGAACTATAAAAATTAAAGAAGGGTGACAAATTTGTTTCCTTGATGAAACAGTTCCTATAAACAAAATCACTGTAATGTAAGGTGACTCAGTTCCACTTGGAGCCTGAAGGCAAAACCGAGAACAACTTGCATATTGTACCAACCGTAATTCTTAACATGTCAAATCCTTAATAATACTACCTTTTTAGGTACTTAGCTACTAAGAGATGAACAGGGTGGATTACTCATACAGAAAAATCTTCTTCAAAAGATGCTGGAGGAAAAAAAAGTATAGTCACCAGGTTTTATGAACCCCAAAGTAGAAAATACAGTTGGTTTTTATGAAAACAAGGAACTAGTGAAACCAAGATTGTCTTAGAAAATTCGAGAGATATGATCTCACTACTGAGCCCGCACTGGATGCTTAAATTGTGCTAAAGACTGAACTTACACCATGGAATTAGACAGCTACTATTTAAAGATTTATTCACAATATTTTGATTTGTCTGTGAGAAGAATAGCAGCTTTGAAAAGACCTTGTACCATCCTGAGAAGGCTAATGGATTTTAAAAAGTAATACTGACTAGGGAAAATCCTGTTAGGTAATGAAGAAAATAAGTGAGTCATATGCACTTAGAAAATCAAGGTATAGATTTCTTCTCAGAGTCAAGATTTTGATAAACCAGAAGTCCTGAATGTTAAGTCTCAATAACTATATTTCCTTGTTTCTTTTTGGCAAATAATAGAATATAAATTTGAATCTATCTAGCAAATTCCCCACAATTTAATCTTTATGTAGGGATATTACAGGTTTTTAGCTTATGTGTACGTGTGCATATGTACATATAAGCATGAATGCTCCGTCAGCTGGTCGTGTTCTAGTCTTTGTGACCACATGGACTGTAGCCCACCAGGCTCCTCTGTCCATGGAGCTTTCCAGGCAAGAATACTGGAGTGGGTTGCCACTCCCCACTCCAGGGATCTTCCCGACCCTGGGATTGAACCTGTGTCTCTCTCATCCCCTTCATTGGCAGGTGGATTCTTTACCACTGTGGCACCTGGCAAACCCCATGTATACCCATACATGTATGTGGTGTGTATTTCCATCACTGGAATATTTCTATACACACTGCATCTAGAATGAGATTCCAAGCTCTGGACATGCCACGGTGCCTGCCACTCACAACTGTTTTATGCAAGCCTGCTTTCTCATTTACTTTATTGACCTCAACTCTGTAAACATTTGAGTTTAAGACTCCTAGTTAAACCCATCACTGAGATACCTTTTTCCTCTAAATTAGATGAATCTGTATGCCTTCAGTGATAAAATCCCATGAGTTAAGTTTCCAAAGATAATATCAGGGAACCAGAATAACCATTGTTTCTCTTAAGTTTCACTAAAACCTTTGGAACAGTGAATGTATATGATGTACACAACACTTGGAAAGAGGTGGATCAGGGCTTCCGGAACAGCGTGACAGCCTTTGCTCCAGATCTTTGTTCCTTATCACTACAAGGTCCAAGGCTAGCACACGTGTTCTCGGGATTTAAAAGAAAATGATGGAGCGGCACATCATTAGACCACAATGTTCAAGGCTAATTCTGTGAGCCTCTGCATTAACAGGGTGATATTGTGTTTGGCTTTATTCTATTAATATTTATAGAGTACTCATTGCCATAGCAACTAAGTGCTTTCCACAGAGGACTGATCAAATTATTAAGAAGAGGTGAACAGGAGAGGCGAGGACCACTGCAGGAGTTGAAAAGAAGCTTCTGATCTCCCTCTAAAGAACCCTTTTTCTGTGACCTACCTGACAAAGTGAGTTCTCATAGAGAATGTGTTCCATGCATTCCCTCTCAGAATCCCAGAAATGTCCAATCTTGAGCCCCTGAAAAGCTGCTACATGATGTGTTGGGCTCATCTCTGGCAAAAATGACAAAACAGAAGGAGTTCATTTTCAACCCTATCCTGCCTCTCTGTGCCCCTTTTCCCCTTACAGGGATGCAGTAAAGCATAGTGTTTCAGAGCCAGGCTTTGAAATTGAATTGTCTGTTTGGTTTTGATTTTTTTAAAATTTTTATTTATTTTTTTACATTTATTTTAATTGGAGGTTAATTACTTTACAATATTGTATTGGTTTTGCCATACATCAACATGAATCCGCCACAGGTACACACGTGTTCCCCATCCCGAACCCCCCTCCCTCCTCCCTCCCCGTACCATCCCTCTGGGTCATCCCAGTGCACCAGCCCCAAGATTTTTTAACCTATTCATTTATTTTTGTCTGCACTGAGTCTTCCTTGTTGTACAGGCTTTTCGTTGCTGCACTCAGGCTTTCCCTGGTTGTGGTGAGCAGGGGCTGCTCTCTGGTTGTGGTGTGTGGGCTTCTCGCTGCAGAGCACAGGCTCTAGGGCGAGTGGGCTTCCGTAGCTGCAGCACGTGCGTTCATTCAGTAGCCGCAGTGCACGGGCTTGTTGCCCTTTGGCATGCAGGATCTTCCCGGACCAGGCATCAAACCAAACCCATGTCCCCTGCGTCGGCAGACAGATTCCTGACCACCAGGGAAGCCCCAAATTGTCTAAGCTTGAATTCTAGCCTTTCCACTCACTAACTACGTCTCCTTTGGCAAGTTATTTAATGGTTCTGCACTTTGGTTTTCTCAACTACAAAATGGGGATAGAAAGAAAAACTTCATAAGGTTACAATGAGAAGCAGAGAAGCTAGTAAATATTAAGCACACTAAAGAGTTCCTGGTACATAGTAAATGCTCAATAAATGTTAGCTTCATTTCAACATATCCTCATCTTTTATTCCCAGTCACCAGAGCACCCATGCTGTCCTGCTCTTCCTGGTTTTCAGTGACTGAACAAAAGTTTTTTCTAAGATGAGATTCCTCTCAGACATTACATAGAGAAGTGGAGGAGGAAAGTCGCCCCTGTTTGGCCAGATCAATTGGGCAGATCAAAATGCTTAGACTTCTACCACGGAAGACTGATGTCTCTCTGTCAAGCAATTCCTTTACAGGTTTGTTCTCCTGCTAGATTTAACTTTCATGACGGAAAGGAGCATGCTTCAGTCATTTGCCTCCAAATATAGAGCCACATCCCCCCTCACATCCTATTCATACTCAGGTACAAATGAATAATTTGCTAGCCTTCTCTGAAAACATGTACACAAGTATGCATAAAGAGTCATAGGTCAGGCTTTACAACAGGGAGTAGAGGCTAACAAAAAATGATGGGTGTATGCTCCTTGCTTTCAGAAAAGTTAGATCCAGCAGGAGAAAATACTTGCATAAGACATGTTTTAGCCAAAATATAATGAGTGTCCACAGTGGAATTTGAGGCACTGATTCAGGAGGAATGTAGTGGGGTCTTTGTGACCACATGATGGAGAAGTCCACCAAGCCTAGTAGACTAGTAAGCCCAGCCCCAGTGTGAAGTCAGATGGCATTCCTTTCCTTGGAGGTTTTCCTGCCTGGTGAGGCGTGGCAGCGCTGATCAATGCTACTGACTCATCTTTACACAATCACAGAGAGACTATCTCAGACAAAGTCGGAAGCATCAACACCCAAACCCAAGAGTTAAGATTTCAGATAAGCACCCTTGAAACTTGGAAGAGGTCATTGTAGGATAAATAAAGGGACACATTCCTTTACACTGTGGGTAGTAAATGTATTGCCTCATCTGCAACTTGTTACTGCAAGAGCCTATATAAACCATAAAATTAGGTTCAAGAAGGTTGAGATAAATGCATAAATGAAGAGTTACAAAGAAACTCTTGAAGTGAAGGAGGTTTCAGTTCCATAAGAATCTACTAAGGATCTACTGCTATGTACTAACCGCTACTTTGGACACACACCTGATTTCCTGAAGGTCCCACTCAAGCAGGGGTCTGGAGTGAAAACAGCTTGGTAACTATGGTAAATTGCCTATATCCTAATACTCTATATTAGCACCATTTGCTTACCAGGTCTTAATCAATACAAGTCCCCTTTCTCCCCAATTCACACCTTGGATAATTGCTCACAAAGGACAATGGTTCAACTCCAGAAGAACAATTAGAAATTCTAGTCTGAGCGCTAGAAAAAACAAAGGGAAACCACATCTGCTCAAGTTTTCAACAGTTTGCTTTTCCGAAGTTGAATACTCTGGCTAATTAAAGTTCTGGGCTCCTTAGTACCCTTTTGCCTCAACTCATTGACAAATGCACCCAAATACTAGTGGATCATAGCTTGGTCTCTTAAGGTCAGTGATTCTTGAACTGTATCATACATCAGAAATACCTGGAGGGCTTGTTATAATAGATTGCCAGGTCCCATCTCTCAGTTTCTGCTTCAGTAGGTTTGTGTTAGGGCTCTAAAACTGCATTTCTAATGATTCCCAAGTGATGCCACTGCTGCTGGTCAAGGGACCACACTTTGGGAATCACTGCTCCAGTTCATGATATTCAGTCAAAAGCAATCTCCACCTGAGACAGATCACACTCAAGCTGTCATCAGCCTCATACATACAAGGGTGGAGAAAGTCTCCAAGAGGGGGTAGATGGGGGAAGAGGGATTAGAAGGTCAGGAGGGAACACAGAGGCTTGTGTTCAGTACTTTACTGTTTTCCCAGAAGAGGAATCTGGGCTGCTCCTTGAACTTACCCCTGCCCCTCACACACCTGGCTACTCTTGACCCCTTTTCTTCAAGAACCCGCCCTCCGCCACAGGACTCTCAGCTACCACCTCCCAGACTGGCAGCTCAGCATGGCTGTCACTCTTGTCTAGTTCCCTGTCAGGCAACATCTGCTTCCAATTCTCAGAACCAGCCTGTCAAGAAGTGAGTGGCTGAGGCTGTGAATTGCAAATTGCCCCAGTACCGGCCCAAGTTCCATGCCCAAGAGGCAGCTGTATCCTGGAGGAGGGACCCAGTCCCTATTTTATACACACATACAAAGAAACCCCTTCCCCACTTCACACACACACACACACACACACACACACCCTGCGCACCAGCAGGCCACTGTTTACTCCACCTACACAGAAATCCTTCAGATATTGCTCCTGGGCTCCAAAAACCAAGCTCAGCCTCAGACCAAGAGAGCATAGATCGAAGGGAAAATTTCAGTCACCAGCAAAATGTGGCAAAGGGGAGGGAGGGTGCGAAAAAGATCATTTGTTACTCAAAGTAAGTAAGTATTTGGTTCTAGAATCTCAACATGTTTAGTCTCCTCTATCCAGACATGTCAGTTGAGAGAAACTCCACTTTAGGAGAGGATGAAAACGAGGAATAAATCCACAAAGCAGAATCTGGAATCTCTGAATAATTTGCCCACGGAAGTAAGAATGAAATGAGTAATTCTCTGTGAGTCCACTTATCCTTCTTCTCACACTGATCAGCTGAGAAGTTTAAAAAAAAAAAAAAAAGGTTCACACACAGTCAGACTCTTTTTCACTCTCCATTGAAGGACTTACTCCTCTGGTTCTGGAAACCCTGCCTGCTCCCTGAGAAATCACATGCATAATAATTGGTGGGGAGGTTGGCAGGGCTGGAAGCAGGCTGAAGGACACTCCACCTTCCTCCCCACCCTCCCTGGGTCTCTTACTTCCCTCCACCAGTCAAAAGTGTGCTGACTTCCTCACTGCTTGCATTTTGCCACCACAAAAAAGACACCCCTGCTTTCTACTGAGCCCAAGTCTCTTTGGAAAATTTTCTAGCATGTCCATCCTTTTCAACACTTTTTTTTTTTTTTTTAATGAAAGCAGTCATCTTTAAACCACACAACTGAAATCTTTGTTGTCAGAGATATTTTTTCCTAAATAAGTAACATAAAAGTGTAATACTGCACCAAGTTAAATACCACCATTATCCATCTTGTGGCTGTCAAAAATATTAAATATATTACTTCAGTGAGAAGTGATTGCTGATACACCATTAGGTAGCTCATCTTCCACAGAGTTATTTTTAGGCATTTAAGTTGGCATGAACGTGCATCTTAATGCCTTAAATTTAAAATAATAATAATGGTAAGACTGTAAGCAAGTTGTGATTCTAAAGGTGCTTTAGCTGAAAACAGTGTCTCAGGGGGACACTTTTAAAAGACCCATCCAAATGTTCTTTGTGCAATTAAGTTTATTTCCCAGGTTTATAAAATTCAATTGCATTTCTGCAAAGGAAAAAGAATTCACTCTCTTCCCTTCCTTATGACAAAACCCCAGCAGCAAGTCATTATCACTTCTGACTAATCAGAGAGAAACCACCTGCAGGAATACTCCCCTTTCTGTTGACTCCCAGCAGAACCTTCCAAATGATGATTAATCACTGAATAAACGGCGGAATTGACAACAGCATAATGACAAAGAGAAAGCAGAGCCGGGGCCTGAACGGTGGGTGCATGTGGTCCAGCCCCAGTGGGTGGAAGGGCCGAAGAAGATGGATGACCCTGTAAGTGCTTGACACTTGAGTATCTTGTCTTTTACAAGGGGGTCACTTCTGCCAAATTCAACAAGTAAGGCAGCAGGCATCAAGTGGACACGCTTCCTATGACTGTCGGAGGCAAGGAGGAACACCTTAAAAATTAAACTAATGAGTTTAAATTGACATCCTAAGCTCAGATGATAACAGAAATAAGAGATGCTACAAATGACAGCCTAATCCATTATTGTGGAAGGCATTCAGAAGGTTTTACTGATTACAGACTCAGATTACCCTAACCATGTCCCTACTAATTTGAAAAATGATGAATCACTAAGTTCAAACAGGGCTCAGAAGAGTCAATTATACTAAGTTATACGAAGCAGTGATATCAAAAGCTCATATTTTCTACTCTAAGGAATAAAACATGTTATGCCTAATAATAAACAGAAATGAAGTCTATTACCCACTCTCAGTTGACCAAGTCATTAGCAATAAGAATGTTTCTCTAATTTTTCAATATTCTTTTCAGGATATATACTCCCTGCCCCAAGGAATCCTACTAGCCAAAGTTTATTAACATGAAAAATATTTGTAGTAAATGAAATATTGGTTTGCAACCAGCTTAATGTCCTTCAGATACCGTCAGTTTTCAGGCTGTCTGTGCTCAAAAGAAAAGAACAGTTACTGGCCAGACTCATTATTTCCCAGGCGTCCTCAATATCATCATCTATTTCATCAGGATTATCTTCATTTTATCAGTTTTTCTTTCTGTAAAATACAGAGAATTTAAGTTCACAAAACAGTGTCATTTGCATCTTTCCATTGGTTCTAACTTAAAGAGGTACCCCTGGTCAGTGCCCTATCCCACCTACATGACACTCTTTGACACTTACCAATTCTGTCCTATCTCATAGACACTTTCCATATTAATTCATAGCAACAGAAAGTATCTTGTTGTGTGGCTATGATATCATGTATCAAGATTTCCCTGTATGTCTAGTTACACTTTTTTCCGCACATGTCTTGTTCTCAACCATGTCTAGAACAAAACTTTGCATGTTGTAGAAGCTCAGCAAATATCTGTTAAGTGACTATCTTCTGATTCTTTTTTCCAGATTCAACTAATATGATACCCTTTATGTGAGATCTTGGAAATCCTTTCCAAGGGGAGTTCTCAAGCATGTAGGTCTCATTCAGACCTGAGTAAACCAGTCTCACTGAAACAGCAGAGGAATCTAGGAATAGATGATTATAGATGGACTTTGAAATAGTCAGTGAACAACCCCATTTCTCACTACTTATAATATGGCTGCATTGAGAATTTATTTTTCCCATCAAAATCCAATCCTACCATCCTCCAATGGCTGGAGAGTTTAATCTCATATTCAAAATTTGACTTCAAATTCAAACTCTTTGGTCTGGTTTTCAAGTCTTTACCGAAGCTCACAGAAGTGCCTGCTTAGCTAAGTTCCCCCACCACCTCCATACTTACCTGTCACACCACACACACACACACACACACGCACACACACTCACACATGACTCACCAAGTTCAGTCCTGCCTTTGCCTCCCCGCTTCAACAGGCATGCTCTCCCTTTCCTCTACTATTCACACTTTCCACTTCCTCATTCTTCTTCACTACCCTTCTCTGGACCACTTCTAAAATATTACAGTCTTGCCTTAGATTCTTTAGGAGGCTATCGCCAGTACCGCCAGCATGAGAGAGTATGGAATTTGGGGTCATCGAGCCATTCCAAGTCCTCCAATTTACTCACTACTTGACCTCAGGCAAGTTGCTTAAATTTTCAAAGACCATTCTTACATCTCTGAAATAGGGATAAAGATATATCCTTTAGCGCTTTATTGAAAAAAATTAAATGAAACAGTGTTTGGAAATGCCTGGCCCAAATACTGCAAAGACTGTGTCATTCATTTCTGAATCCTCAGTATAAAGCCTTGAGCCTGACATATTATAGTAAATTTTATTCAATATTGAATGAAAAGTGAGCAGACACAAAGAGGGATAAAATACATACATACAAGATTCAAAGTTTTTAATAAGATATGACGGCTTTGTTTTTCTCATCTTATCTTTTATATTTAAATCATTTTATCTTTATTTTTTAATCCCCTATTTCTCATATCTACTCAATAGACAAGTTAAATATTAGATACTATTCATTAATGAGCACCAGAAACCAAATGTTTAAATTTTTATCCTAGTGTGGAGTTCCAATTTTTCTTCTCTACTCCTCCCACAGCTCCAAAGTGACACCAGGGAGCAGGGAGCCAGGGAGCTCCTATATACATGACAAGTATGAATTTGCTGAAGGCCAGGAAGCACAAGACTCTCCCCACTATCTCCCCTCTACTGGGGAGATGAGAGGCTTAAAATCAAAAAGGACACAGAGGTCCCCCTGAAGGCAACTAAAGGGAATAGGTACTTAGGTCAAATATTAGGGAAAAATGCCACAGAAATCACTAAGTCATTAGACAAGTAATAAGTAGAAGAAAACTAAATATGAAATGAAGGAAAATAAAAGAATAAGACAAGGTAGGTTTAATTGGATAGATTTAAGAAATTCTCAGGGATTTTTTGGTTTGTTTTTTGTGTGTATGTATGTTTTTGTTATTTTTTCCCCCAACAATCATATTTTTTATCCACAGCAATCTGTTACAGTTAATGAATAACTACAAAAAGGAATTAAATATAAGTTCTTAGAGTAAAATAGCAAAATAGGTCAGAAAAAGATACTTCTTTCTAAAGACTTTCCTGGGAGAATCTCTTTGTCCCATATCTTTCTAGATTTTTCACTTCGGATTTAATCTCCAGGAACACACAAAACATGACCACTTTGTAAACAAAACCAAATTGCACAAAATGCATCTTTTGTTCCTAAACCAAGTAAGTTCAGATTTATAAATGGTGCTTTTAGCAACTGTAACATCAGTAACTATATTCTACAATTCTCAACTCTTTCTTTCTTTCTCTTCTCTCCTTGTCTTCAAGAAAATAGATTTTCTCCCCACACTATTATTTATTATTTTATTTAAAGTTCATATCTTGGGAGAAGAAGGTTTGTCATGTAAAGTTTTGCACCACCTGTTAGATATTTGAATTTGGTCCTGCACATAGTATGTCAATAAAATTTATTTCATTCTTGAGTGTCCAGTGGAAGAGAGAAGAATATTCTTCTTGACTTCTTACTATTGCATTTTACTGTCCAATGCTCCAGACAAAGCAAAGCCATAACTCCAGGCTGCCTGCATGCAATCTAGGAGTAGTCTGGGAGTGGACTAGGCCTTCTCCCTGAGGGCCCACGCCTCCGGAATGTTCTTCCCTTCCTGATCGGACACAGGCTGAAATCTATGAACTTGTCTGCTTGGTCAGGCATTTTGCTGAAGCCTGTGGGTGGACTGGGATCAGAGATTAAAGTGGTTCAAGTCTTTATTTATTATTACTATAGGGTAGTCTACCCAAGCTGTCCATTTATAGGGACAGGAGATGCTCTTACAACTGCAAAGAACATCATTAGTGTTTTATTTCCTCTCCCAACTACCTGGCTATGGTTGTTATGCTCACTTTGACCCAATCAGGGCCCAGAAACAGTTTCCTGGCCTAGGGGATGAAATGTGAGGTCGCTCATCTCCCAGGGGAGGCTGGACACACCGAGACAACGTGGTCCAGTGACCTGAGCAATGGGCTGGAAATTCCAGACTAATTATGCCTCGTCCTGCATCAGACTTGCTGTGTGGTGCCAGGTGAAACACCTGCCTTCTCTGGACCTCTACCTGAGTTTGTTTGATACATGATGGGAATGGCTGCTATGAGATAACACGGAACTAACAGTCTTTCTGAGCCTGGGCTTCTTCATCCATAAGACAGGAATGACTAGCTAGTGACTTCCTTACCTCACAGGGTCAGTGTAAGGCAAAAACGCATATTAAAAATTCAAGTAATTTGTACAGTGCTGAAAAAATTGGTTCTTCCTAGTGCCATGATTTAGCAAGAGGGCAAGTCTCAGACTCAAACCCAGGTTGCTCATTCTTATTCCAGGATCCAGCATAATCTACATGTACTAAACCCCCTTTTCTTTCAGTGAACATCCAACAAATATTAGACCCAATGGACTATGATTTCATGATACAAATGTCCCTGCAAGGGTTGGAGCAGGTTCCAATAGTGGCTAAATTGAGAAATATTTTGATGCCAGTAACCTCTTAGGAGTGTTATGGCAGCTGTTAGGTTGAAACCAAGAAAAATATGGTGTAACAATTTTATTTAAAGCAGATGTCAAAGTGAGCCACACTTCTAAATACTCAAATGTATAGAAAGTTTTCACTTGAGGATAGAAACAGGATGGCAAGACCACTTCCCTCTGGGCTGAATCACACTTGGCCCTCCCTCATTATATCCCTAGTTAATTCCTCAGTAATTGGGGAGCTACGGCCTTTGCAAATGTCACAGTTTTACCACAGTGTATTTACTTCTGGGTGGATTAGCATGAATGTGTCGATTGTCTTGGATTGCCAATTTTGTGGGAGTGATTTGAAAGCCTGCAGAATAAACTGTTATTTAACTTGGGGAAATGGGAAGGAAAAAAATGGAAGTGCTTTATGTTTTGCTCCCTTCGGTTCGTATTTGCAAAAAATCCTCATAACCCAGAGCAGCTGGACTCCCAAGGATAATGATAACATTGGTAGTGAGAGATTTGGACCTGGCTGGAAGGTGGGGCTTGTGTAGGAGGCAAATTTTCCACGCAGATGTAAAGCATAAGAAATATTTATTTATAAAGATTACATATGAGGATCAGAAAAATGGACTTGTTTCTGAGGATCCTTATTCACAGTATAAGCCGAAAGTATTCAGCTAACTTGGTCTCCTTGTAAAGATGGTCCCTATCAGATCCACCTGCAACATTTGTCATTCTGTAGGGCATTTGCTTGTCATTCTTTATCTAGAAGAAACTCTTGTTTGGGAGTACCAATGCAATTCGATTATTTATAAAAATCAGTTAACTCCAAGTTGACAGAAATGACTCTCTTTTTTATGAAATCGCTCGAATTAAGGGTGGGATAATTAGTGAAACCGATATAAAGAGACTGTTGAGTTTTCACAAGCAGGCCCTGCTAACTAGCATCCTGTGTGCTTCTGTCTCTGGATAAACAAGCCGAGGGCGTTACTCTTCTTCTCCTTGGCTCACATGTATCCTTTCTGCCTTGCTCCTCTGTCCTGTTTAGTCTCTTGAACAAGTTAATAATGATCTCTGTTATGACATAATGTTCACTGGCAAGCAGAGACACACAAACACCAAAACGGTGGCCACCCCACCTTACTGCTGCAGATGAATCTTGGCCACAGCCTACTGGTGAAGCCTGGATTCTGATAGATTGCCCCCAGCCCCTGCCCCCTGGAGAACAGGACATCACTGCTGGATTGGCCAGGGGATTTATGTGAGCTTGGTTAAGCAGAATCTAAATTACAAGAATGACAGATGATTATTGTTGTTTGTCTCCTTTTTTTGTTTTTCAAAGAGAAAATAGAAAAACACGATGAAAGTGTACTATAGTAAAAGAAGTACTTTGGGGCTAAGAGACTAGAAACTTGGTCAATAGTCCCAAGGCCGCTTCTGTAAGTTCAGAGTTTGAGCATGTCACTTATCTCTGTGGGCCTCGGTTTTCCAATCTGGAAGTGAGTGGATTGAACTAGACATATAAACTTTTTCAGCTTTTAACCTCAATGATTCTGTTTTACCAATGTTCATTTTTTAGCAACTATTTTTCTTATTATTCAAGCAGTGTATGTCCACTCTGTAGTTATAACAAATAAGTATGCTAAGTTGCTTCAGTCATGCCCAAATCTTTGCAACTCTATGAACTAGCCTACCAGGCTCCTTTGTCCACGGGATTCTCCTGGCAAGAATACTGGAGTGGATTGCCATGTCTTCTTCTAGGGGATCTTCCCGACCCGGGGATTGAACCTGTATCTCTTGAGTCTCCTGCACTGGCGGGTAGGCTCTTTACCCCTGTCGCCACCTGAGGAGCCAATTAAAATCATCTGCTATCTTACTACTCTGAGATAATCGGATTTGCAAATACATCGTAATGAACCTATACCAAATATAGTGAAATATATTAAACATTGAAAATATATTAAAACAAGCAGATACCAAAGTTTTTTCCCCCAAAAGTTAACACTAAGTTTCTTTCTTATTCCTGGAGCATACTTGGACCCATTCTCTTTCACTTCCTCTGTCTGATGCTGCGGTCCTGGATATGAGCTCATATTGGAATGATGATGTCCCTGGCCATCAGAAAGAAAGCATAGAACTATAAAAGAGCACTCAAAGGAATCATAAAAATTATTTAGAACTACCCCTTCATTTTATAGGGGAGACAGTTGAGATGGAAAGAGCCTAAGTTATTTGTCAAACATCATAGCATTCACTGGATGGCAGAGGCAAGGCTAGAACAATGATCTCCTATCCCCAGTTTTAAAACTCTTTGCAAAGGGAGGGAGTATATGTATAATTATGGCAGATTTGAGTTGTTGTATGGTAGAAACCAACACAACATTGTAAAGCAATTTTCTTCTAATTAAAAAATAAATAAAATGCTTGCATTCCTTTTATTATTCTTGTTTCAGGCTTCTCGGGTGGTGCAGCGGTAAAGAATTTACCTGCCAATGCAGGAGACACAGGAGATCCAGGTTCCATCCCTGGGTGGGAAGATCCCCTGGAGAAGGAAATGGCAACTCACTCCAGTATTCGTGCCTGGAGAATCCCATGGACAGAGGAGCTTGGTGGGCTACAGTACATGGGGTCACAAAGAGTCAGACACAACTGAGCACAGCACTACATTATTCTTATTTCAGGTTTGTTTTTTTTTTAACAGCAGAGTCAAAACCTTTTTTTCCTGATTGGACTTTGTTTAATAACAAAACTTAATCTAACCAATTTTCCTGGTTAATTGAGGTCTCCCATTACCACAACCTGTCCTCATAGCTGGTCACAGACAGGCTGCAAGAACTGCCTGGAAGGGCAGGAATGTGTCCTGATGAGAATTGTGCCTAGTAGAAAAAAAAATACTGAGCCCATATCCCTACTACCCCTCCCAGTGATATGAGACAAGCAGTAGAATCTTAATTTTCCTTTAACTTGTTGAGTTTTCCTTGGACTAAATGAAGGGACCATCCCTACACATGCCTTTAAAAAAAACAATGTCAGATACTTAATAAATATTTGTTTACTGATGGAGCTTGCTCCAATCAAAGGCAGTGGCTTTCCTGGTGTTCTTGTTCTACGATGAGATGGGGAAATAGCACCCACCCACGCCTATCTCACGGAGAAGCCAAGAGAGTGAAAGAGACAATGGAGATCGGATCCTTGGAAGAATAGTACTGTTTATTCAGATCTTGTTTCTATTAACCATCCAGCCAAAGCACTTGGTCCCTAGGAGGCTACTTCTCAAGCAATGAGTCTATAGGGCTAATTTTCAGCCTACAAATGGCCCCATTCCCCAGATCATTCCACCTAACCTTTAAAACTCTTCATTCACAATTCTCCACCCAGTTTGCTTTCCTAGACCATACCTGCTGCTGCTAAGTCGCTTCAGTCATGTCTGACTCGGTGCGACCCCATAGACAGCAGCCCACTAGGCTCCCCTATCCCTGGGATTCTCCAGGCAAGAACACGAGTGGGTTGCCATTTCCTTCTCCAATGCATGAAAGTGAAAAGTGAAAGTGAAGTCGCTCAGTCGTGTCTGACTCTTCGAGACCCCATGGACTGCAGCCCACCAGGCTCCTCCATCCATGGGATTTTCCAGGCAAGAGTACTAGAGTGGGGTGCCATTGTCTTCTCAGACCATACCTGGTCCTGGCCAAAGTCAGTTGACAGACTTCAAGTCCAGCTGTCTTTTCTTTTCTTTCTCTCTTCCCCGCACCCCGCTATCCCTCTCTCTGTTGTTCTCTCAATCCCAGCTTATGGAAAGGATACAGTACTTTTCTAAAGACAAGGTGGGGGAGACATTTCCTTGTTTTGAATAAAACTTCTAGATGATTTTAATATGCCCACCACCTCCTAATTCCTGGATGAGTCTCTTATTCTGGCTCAGCCAAAGAAACCATGATCCAGAGACTGAAGATGGTATATTCAGGGTTTCATCACTGGTTAGAGGAAGCAGAGGGGTGATCTCTTTCTGATTTTAACTTTTGATTATCCTTTTTTTCACTAGGCTCCTGTGTTGTCAATCATGACATTTCATGATGTATGTATGAAATGTATGACATTTCATACATTTCAAAGTATATACCTTGTTACCTCCATACACAATCAAGCAAAGGGTGATTTTTATATTCATTTTTATTGATTGATTAATTTTGGGCCGGGTCTTCATCCCTGCATGAGGTCTTTCTCTAGTTTGGCAAGCGGGGCTACTCTCAAGTTGTGATGCAGTTCTCATCGCAGTGGCTTCTTTTGTTGCAGAGCACTGGCTCTAGGGCGCATGGGCTTTTGTAGTAGCAGCACATTGGCTCACTAGTTGCGGTTCCTGGGCTCTAGAGCACAGGCTCAGTAGTTGTGCGCACAGACTTAGCTGCTCCACAGCTTGTGGGATCTTCCCAGACCAGGGATCAAACCCATGTCTCCTGCATTGGCAGGCTGATTCTTAACCACTGGACTACCAGGAAAGTCCTATAGTGGATTCTGAATAAATACGTGAAGGAATTAATTAATCCCAAACTCATTTTTCTCTTGCTAGTCTTTATTCAGTTTTTAGTACTTACCTGGACAAGAGTCTCTTTGCTGCTGCTGCTGCTGCTGACTCGCTTCAGTCGTGTCGGACTCTGTTAGTGGGTATCAAATGTAAGCATGCATCAGAATCACTTTGGGATTTTGTTAAACAGATTGGCTGGGCCCCACGCTCAGTTTTTTTTTTTTTTTTTAAACAGGACAGATATAGCCTGATAACTTACATTTCTAACAAGTTCCCAGGTGATGTTAATGCTGCTGGCCCAAGAACTGTGCTTTGAGGACCACTGATCTCTCTTATTCAAGGACTGCCTTCTCTAAAAAGATTGGTTTTCAGCCACTTAAATATTCCATGCATACTTTCCACTATGCTTGAGCATATTCCTAATCAGTGGTCTGATTTGCTTATCAAGGATTTCCCTGGGGGTCCAGTGGTTAAGACTCCAGGCTTCCAATGCAGGGTTTGATTCCTGGTCAGGGAACTAAGTTCTCACATGCTTCATGGCACCGCTAAAAAATAATTTAAGTTGATTTGCTTATCAGTTTTCTTAAGTAACACCATCAGTGGTAATCTGAAATACTATTAAATATGTGTATACACACACTTATATTAATCTTTCTGTCAAAAATTTAGCCTGGATTTTTTTTTTTCTTTTCTGTTGTTAATCTTCTCCTATCCATATAAATGATGTTCATTATCAGTGGCCCATGTCTTCATCCTCACCTAAAAGAAATTAGGACTAGCACTGTATTTTGACTACTACTTATAATAATATTTTGGGGCTTCCCAAGTGGCTCAGGGAGTAAAGAATCTGCCTGCAATGCAGGAGCCTTGGGTTCAATCTCTGAGTCAGGAAGATCCCCCCTGGAGAAGGGAATGGCTACCCATTCCAGTATTCTTGCCTGGAGAATTCCATGGACAGAGGAGCATGGGGGGCTACAGTCCATGGGGTTACAAAGAGTCGGACATGACTGAGTGGCTAACACTTTAATAGTATTTGTTATAGATGATCATCAAATTTACAACTGGAATAGGATACAAATTCAAGTACCAATCCATTTAATAGCTGAAAATACTGAAACCCATAAAGTGAGTTTTCCCAGATTTCACAGTTACATTGTAACACAGCCAAGACTAGACTCTAGCTCTCCTTTCTTCTTTTTTTTTAAGCCTACCAGGATGCCTTTTTGACATTGTGTGTCAAGCTGTAATTGTGTGCAAGGCTAAACTGCCTAATTCTGTATTTTTTTTCACACCTCTATCAATGGAAGTCTTCCCATAGTTAATAATAATTCCTCCAGTGATCTAGATTTTTTACAAATAAGCTTGCGAAAAAAGGTATTCTCTATTTCCAGATATATCTCATTGTTCTCAGGTATCGTGCTAAGTACTTTGTATGAAATACTGCATTTAATCCTAGAATGAATTCTAGGGTTATGTACAATCCCAGTTTTCTGACGTAAAATTTCATATTCAGATGTAAAAAGACACAAGAGGTTCCTTGCCCATACTACTGGGATTAGAATTTATTACTGCCATTTTCTCTATCCTCACTAGGCAATGAGCTTCATAAGGACAAAGACTATATGTGTTTAATTACTATTTCCAGCCCAGTGCAGAGATCATAGAGTTCAAATAAATATTTGTTGAGTGAATGAATAAAAGAAAATCTCTTTTACTATTTTTGGTCTTACCTGCTGCTTCTGCACTCCTTGTTCTACCATGGGGTGCATTTAATAATAAAAACTTATAGGGACTTCGCTGGCAGTCCAGTGGTTGGGACTCTGTGCTTCTACTGCAGGGGGCCCAGGTTCAGTGCCGGGTCCGAGAACTAAGATCCTACATTCTGAGTGGAGTGGCAAAGTAAATAAATGAAAGTTCACAGTTATCCTGGAATGATGTATTGAAGCTTGAAGAATGTATTTCCTTGTACAGCAAAATCTACAGTTTATTATTACTGCCTTGAAATGTGTACAGTACCAATTTTTTCCCAACTCTTTTAGCAAAATTGGGCTCCCGCGGAAGCCCTTGCTTGCAAAGGGATTTTTAGTTATTCACAATTAATAGTCTCAATGGTAAAAGTGACTCACCATCTCATCATTCCCATTGAACAGAGGGAAACACATAATCAAGTCACAGCCAAGGTCAAAGTCAAATGAATGGAGGAGTCATGATGAAACCAGTGACCCTGGCCCTGAATCTAGTTAGTTATGCCTCTGGCTCCTGGTTTCTTCCAAGATTTCTACACAGTTCCAACCTCTCCTCACTTGCCAGATGTTTACTGCATCTTTCAAGTGGAAGCAAGTCCTTTCAATTAGGCTCACCAGGGGAAACCCACTGTACTTCTCTGAAAGAGGAACGGCAGAACCAGTTCGTCTAAAATAAGAACTGACGTGATTCTTTGTCTGAATTCTGAAGCTGTTTGGACAGCATTTTCTTGTTGGCTAAAGTCCCACCAGTAATGAACTGGAATATAAAAACAAAGACTGCTCTCATGTCGTTTCCCAACCAAAGAGGGCTAAACCCTGGGTGAATATTGTAGTGTCGGCATGTTTATCTGAGTCTTGAGCTTGACTTTTTCCTACCTAAATATTCCATCAAATCCCCACCAGGATGTGCTCACACAAAAACTGTGTTTCCATGTCTCTAAAAGAGTCCCAGAAAACAAGCCAATTTCCACAGTCATTTAACAATTTCATCCCTGATATCTCCAGGTTTTGTTTTCTCTTGAGAGAATAAGGGAGCAACTGAAAATAAAATTGATAAAAACTTCACTGTAAGTTAAATTTAAATGCTATGACTTGTCTTTATTCCCAATTTTATGATTTAATTTCATGCCTATATTAGCATTTTAAGGGTGCCACATGTGTGTAGTTCCTTTGAAATTTTCATAATCTCATTTATTAAAGAACTGCGGAACATAAAAGGTGAGAGAAATTAGGTCACAAGAGCATAGCTCAAGAGTTGGATATTTAATTAGATTCACTATTAAGCTGTTCCTTCTGGAGTGATCAGCTACTGTGGATCTAGTCTAAGAAGTAACTAGTAAAAGTTCCTTGCAGCAGTCTTTCCAAGTTTTCCCAAGGCCTTCAGAATTTGAGACAGTAAACCTCAAACCCCAAAGTATGTCTCTGGAGAGATTTCCAGGTTAAAGTGCGAACCACAAATAATTAGAGCAAGCTGAATTGTGGACAGTAGCTGCTCTGGCAAATTTACCACAAGGGCATTCCTTGGCATCCTTAGTGAGCTGGCTCCCAGGCAAGAGAGGCCAGAGGAAGAGTCTCCACTCCCATATCAGTGCCTTGCTTGCCTCCTCCCTGTACTTTCTTCTCCACCTCTCACCTACAAAATAGGGAAGATCTCCAAAAATCTAGCCCTGACTGCTTCAAACTGGTTAAGGAATCACAATCCAATCAAACATATATTTCAATGGGGAAGAGGATTTCAGCTAATATTCTACACTCTGTGCTTCTCTAATTCAGCTGGACTTTTTTTTTTTTTTTTCCCCTCCTTTGCTGCTTATGTCAAAGACAGAGCTTAAGTTAGAACAAGGCTTGAAAATTCAGTTATTTGCAGGAGAGAGGCATATAACATAAGATGTAAAGCAGAGGGGGTATAAGAAGCACACATCCCACTTAGCCTAGATTTAGTATTATTTTTTACTGGGCTGGGTCTTTGTTGCCGCACACGGGCTTTCTCTAGTGGCCAGCAGGGGCTGCTTTCAAGTTGCGGTGTGCAGGCTTCTCACTGTGGTAGCTTCTCTTGTCGTGGAGCACAGGCTCTAGAGCATGTGGGCTTCAGAGTTGCGGCTCTCGGGCTCTAGAACACAGGTTCAATAGTTGTGGTGCACAGGTTAGTTGGCCCGGGGCAAGCGGGATCTTCCCGGTCCATGTCGCCTGCATTAGCGAGCAGATTCTTAACCACTGGACCACCAGGGAAGTCCTGTATTCTTTAAATGAAAACATGGATATAAGGAATAGATTTTATTTTTTAACTTTACTATCTGAAAATAACATTCCAAGAAACATGGTAAATGGCAACTGATGTTAGGCCTCAGGGTTGGTGGTAGAGAATCATGGGGAAAATAGGAACACAATAAGCCCATATGAGAGTGGTAGACATCGCACACCTCCAGCAACCTGCTGACGTGCTGCATTTCAGGGCCCAGGGTTGCCAAGCTGAGGTTTCAGGAGAAACCAGATATCTGGACTTATCCCAAGTTGGCAACTTAGTCTGGATTTTTTTGTTGCTGCTGTTGTTGTTTGTTTTACTTTTCTTAAAAAGCCCTGTTCCAGGTGATACCGTGTGGTCCAAAAAAACCCCAAACAAACAACAAAACAAACAAACCTGTGTACACCCTGTGTGTTCAGGTCCTGAGATCACAGTGAAGTTGGCTCCATCGCTTTTACTATCCATATCTCTCCATGTCACCCACTCAGCCCTCATCCTTCGTGCACAGCCCTCACTTTTGACTAAATCTAAATTCAGTACACAACTTTGGGATCAGCAAAGATAGCATTTGCTGACTTCTGCTTCCTAAATGAGGTTAACGGTGAATAGGACGTACATTTTGAGATTTTTCTTTCAGTTATAGCAACTGGTGTGCCTTTATCTATGTGCAATCTCTGCTGTGAGTAGCACTTTTTAAAAGAAAATCTTTTTTTGTGAGGAGTCACATCGATGGACATGAAATGTAACAGTGGCAATTAGCCCACATTGAATTGAACCCCAGATACCCAGGAACAAGTTAATTAAACAATGAGAGCAAAAAATATGTCATAGCAGTAGTACTGAAGTTGTTAAAATCAGAGGATGATTCAGATGTGGAAATAGCCGTAACCATAAGCTCACTTCAATCCATTCATTTTACACCAGAAAGAACTGAGACCCAGAGAGACTCAATATTTAAGGGTGGCCAGAAACCTAGCTACCTGGTCAAGAAACTGGATCTAGGACCCAAGTCTCCAGTTTCCGCATTCAGTGTGTTTTTTGTTACTATCTATTAGCAATTCTAACAATACTATATTGACTGGAAATTTTAGTCACCAAGTTGAAAATGAGCAAAAAAGTAGCGTGCCTTGGTCAGTCACACTCAGAGATTTGGGGATCTGCTTTTGGATGCATGTCACATCGCTCTTTAGCTCCAGAGGTGGGAAATGATCATATTATTTTATTTTTAATTTCTTTTCAGTTAGCAGTAAATCAAGGTTTCCTATTCAACCACTTTGCTACTCTTTCTGTGATTAGCAGGGTCCACGGTGCTACACAGAAGAGCTGCTGCTGCTGCTGTCACTTCAGTCGTGTCCGACTCTGTGTGACCCCATAGACGGCAGCCCACCAGGCTTCCCGTCCCTGGGATTCTCCAGGCAAGAATACTGGAGTGGGTTGCCATTTCCTTCTCCAATGCATGGAAGTGAAAAGTGAAATTGAAGTCACTCAGTCGTGTCCGACTCTTAGCGACCCCATGGACTGCAGCCCACCAGGATCCTCCATCCATGGGAGTTTCCAGGCAAGAGTACTGGAGTGGGGTGCCGTCACCTTCTCCGACACAGAAGAGCAGTGTACAAATGAACTCAGCACATTATGACTCAGCTCTGAATATGTTTTTTTCCCTGAAATTACTCAATCAGAAGACGACAGTACCTCACTCTCATAAATATACAATTAAATATTTTCTACAGGCAGACTGTAAGTGGAAGGTTGGAGTGGTCCCTTGAAGTCATTGTTTCTAGCCCTTGAGATTCCAGGGTAGATGTGGCCCCAAGTATCTCAGCTTATGAAAAGAGGTTCTACCCCAAGATTCCTATAGCATGAAAGCATAGTATTGTAGAAAAAGCAGTGGGCCCCAGCAGTAATGAGTACTGGCAGTAGGTATGTCCACTCTGGAATTCCGTTTTCTTGTCCTTAAAGTGGCAGGATTGAACAAGATGATTCCACAAGTCTCCAAGTTTCAACATATGCTGCTTTTACCACAGCAAGTAGAGACTTATTTGAGGTTTTCTAATGGAAACACATACACACAACACACGCATAATTGGCACTTTTAGGGCTGACATATTGTATAGTGTTATTTGCTTCAGTGGTCAAGTATATAGTCCAACCTGATATAAATATTTGACTTTTTGTTGTGTTTCTGCTTCTACTGCTGCATATTTAAATATTTTTTATATTATCTTTATATTCCAGATATGTGTTTATAAGCTTTCTAGACTTTTTGCCTTCATAATTTGGCAGTTTGTTAAACATACACACAAAGTTAAGATTTTTGTTTAAGCCTTAATCTTTTAGGAGACACAGAAGCAAGAGGGAAGGAAACACTTGCAATTTGTTGACTTTTGTCTCAAGAGGGAAACCTTTTTCATTTTTTAAGAATCTTTGATTTTTTTTTTTTTTCAAAACTAACATCACAGGAAAGAGAGGAAATTGTAGCAGAGACACTAAAAAGTCCATACACTGCATTTCCACGCATCCTTTCAACATTTCTACATCTTGTGGTGCTTCTTTAACAATTAGTTGAAGATTGATGCTTTTCAAGATAATGAAGCATGGAACTACCTTAAAGACATACAGTTCCTTTTCAGCTTCTTCTCTGCATGGGCCAGGATATTGGAGAAAATCAGCAGATTTCCGAGTGTTAATGTTCAACCACGTACAGTAATGGGTATAAAGCACAGAAGGCAAGACAGATTCGTTTGACAGATCCACCACTCCAGTCTATTGAAGCTGGCATGTACTAGCCTTGTACCTTGCCTTGTCTAATTAGCTGCTGAGCTGGGCCCTGGCTCCTCACTCCTGATGGAAACTTAGTGGGAAAACTCCTGTCACCAGGCATGATGAAGTGGTGCTTGATTGTGCTACAAGATGTCCTGTGGCTGCAGTCCAGACGGTTTCGACTAATCATCAACTTTGCAGATTCCAACACCAGGGCTTGTCTACCAAGGAAGGAGCTTTGCAAAGTCAGCCTGAATGATCTGCAGAAAGGACATAAGGAATTGCTTTGTTTTATATATTTTTAAAGGACTGACTGCAATAGGCAGCACCATGAGTGTACCTGAGAAACTTGGGGTCCACTTTCATGTCAAGACTCCTCACAGCTTAATAAGAAGGGAGCAGCACCAGCATTTGCCATCTGCTAATGGCCACATCCATCACCGCCTTCAAGTCATATAACTATGTAACTATTCAGTTAACTCCTCACTTTCTTCCCCTGAATAGGAGTTTACATTCCCTTTGCATAACATAGTTGCAGCTCTGTGCCTTTGAACAAATTACTTATCCTTTCTGGGTCTCAGTTTCCCAATCTTAAAGAGCTTAGAACAGTGCCTGACATATGTTGGAAGGTCATTAATGTTAGCTGCTTATATTATTATTTTTATGATATTTGAACCCGTCATTCTAAAAGTAAATGTGATAAAACAACATCTGTTGATAAGCATCATCTCTACATTGTAGATTCTAAAATTAACTACGGTTTTCAAATGATAGTTAAGAGTTTAACTAGAATCATCCTTAGAGGATTTCAATAACATGTTGTAATAACAAGACTTCCAATGCAGCTTTCCTAGCCGGCTACAAAAGGAGCAGGCTGTCTGTTTCTCTCCCTGTTGGTTAGCATTATCACACCTTGGTGCTGACAAAGGTCATCCCAAGCAGTGTATTCAAGGACAGAAGCATATGCCCACTATGGGTAAAAATAGACCTGAATGTTCATACTTAACATTTTGAATGTCTGTCACTAGCACACAATTATAACTAATCCCAGAAGAATTACCCCCTGTCAAAAATGCAGCTTTTAGCTCAGGAAACAAAGGTAGAGGATATAAAATTTGGACAGGGATGGGACCAAATCAAGCTCCCATTTTTCAAATGGAAAACCTGACACCCAGAGAGGCGACCTGCTCATTTATGTCAGAGCCAGATTCCTACCTGATCTGGGCCGAATCAGGAGCTCAGGTTGTTTCTGAGCATGGGATGAGTTTCCTCTTCGGAGATGGTCAGAAGGGTCAGCTCAAGTCAGACATTCAACTAGCTGAGCCTCAAATTGAAGTTTTCCTCCAGTGTATCTACTGTGTCTGAGGGAGACTTCCTGAAATACAGCCTAGTATGAAAGAGCAAACCCTATTTCACAGAGTGATATAATAGTTAAAAATAGGCATGTCCGGTTTTTTAAAAGATTCATATATATGTATGCATGGAAAGACACTCAAAACATATTTTTAAGCGAAAAAATAAGTTGCAAAACATTCTATGGAATATCCATAACAGTCCATTGAGGGTGTGTGTGTGTGTGTGTGTATACATACTTGTACATAAATGCATAGAAAAAAAGCTTGGAAAGATATGCACCAAATCATTAGCAATCCTCTGAAGAAAGGAATCGGGATTGAGGAAAGTAAAATAAGTAGAAGGTAGAAGGACTCTTTATTCTACCTACTTGAGTATTGTTGAACTGTTATTACAGCAGTAATTTTTTTTACAATAAGTTAGCTTGTATAAATGGGCTTCCCTGGTGGCTCAGACGGTAAAGAATCTGCCTACAATGCAGGAGACCTGGGTTCAATCCCTGGGTTGGGAATGTCCCCTGGAGAAGAGAATGGCAACTCACTCCAGTATTCTTGCCTGGAGAATCCCATGGATAGAGGAGCCTGGCAGGCTATAGTCCACAGGGTCATAAAGAGTCGGACACGACTGGGGCGACTAAGCACAGCACAGCTTGTATAAATATAAACTTGTTTAATGTGTTCAGTGTATTAGCCATGGTCTATCAACATCTAAAGCATCCCCTAAGCTTTTTGCAAAACCTGTTATAAGGAAAAGAAACATCTGGCTTGTGAAGTTATTTAATTTGCTTCTGTTCTCAAACCAAGGCATGCTGTAGTGAAAGTGCATCTCTGCTGTGGTCTGGTAATAATATACCAATCTTAATTTGGTTATTAGTGGTGCCAGTAATATATATACTATCTTAGAATATTGATTAAGTTTCTATAGCATTTTAGAGACTTCATAAAAATATAAATCCATCAGTATACTGATTTTTTAAGGTTTGCACATAAACATAAAAACCTCCTCTCCTATTTGTGCAGATAAATTTTGTTATTTTAAGAATTAACAATAAACTACGCTTTCTTTATTTAGAAATTCCATCAGAGAAGAATTTTAATTGATGACAACTTTACTCCCCTAATTCCATGGTTAGTCCAATCATTAGCAACAAACTAAAAATCAAGTACATTAACCTTTTCCAGCAAAATTATCTTCTAATCATACTTTTACTTTTCTCTAGGAAATACTAAATTATTTCACATTAAGGAATTTTCTTCACTTTAAGAAAATTTTATACAATGGTGCTTGTATTTGACTGTCAATGGAAATTTTAAAGTTCTTAAATTTTAGGTCAAATTTTCCCATAAAGCAATAATAAAAGATCCAAACTGTGTTGTTGCTTATGTAGGGAAATTATCAGAGAACACGACTGAAACTTCTGCACTAATAATGACTAGGTAGCTGTCATTTTTAAAAACAGTGTCACAAAAGCTATTTCGATGCTGTCATGCTTAAGAATAATTAGTTTCCATCAAAGCAACAGATTATCTGTTCATGTTGTCCACTGGGTCATTACAATGAACAACCAATACAGATAAATGATATCTAATCTTTTCTGCTCTTCTATTGGGCTGATGGATGGTTATAACATCTCCAATATTATAAGGCAGAAAAATTATGCTGACATTTAGAAGCAAAAGCACGGAAAGATAAAACTAAGTACAAAGCATGCCCAACAGTGTTGGGGAAAAGAAGAAATATCTAAAGACAGATAGAACTGAAAGCAGAATGGCAATTAGGCCAAAGGAGAATTATGGTAGAGAATGACTATACCTTGTGGGTGGCAGGCAGCTCAATTAATTATATAACAAGAAGGGGGAATCCAGGCATTTCCGTTAAGACACATTATTAAAAGGAATATTGACTTAAGCGTCTTTTAAATTTTATGCCCTAAAAGAAGACAAAAGGGTTTCCCTAGTATTGATCTGCCCCTGAATCAGGTTGACTTTAAAGGGATCATGTAGTGAGAAATGGTTGGGCAGCAAATGAGACTAAGAAAGAACTGCAATTACTTACAACTCACATTTACTGAGTTCAATAGATTACAGCTTTTCCATGTCGCTTTGTGTCCATGTTGTATTTGTCAAGTAGATGGAAAAGAACCATTCAGCTTGCCCTAAATATGAAACAGCAGTTTAGGATGGTACCTTTGGTCCACTCCATTAGCATTTATTAAAAAAACTATGAAATGATGGCTTAGACTGAGAGTCAAGACAAAAGCCGTCTTTGGACTATTTATTTTTCAGAGATTTAAAAACTATGTACCATTACAGCTATTTTTGCCTTGGAGAGTGTCAATTCCACTTTCTATTTTAAGCAGAAATAAGGGAACTTTTTAGCTCAGTGAGTGTTAATCCAGATAAACATCCTACTTAGAAAATGGAGGAGGAAATGGCTAACCTGCCTGAAGAATCCCATAGACAGAGGAGCCTGGTAGGTTGCTGTCTGTGGGGTCACAAAGTCGGACACCACTGAGCAACTGAACACGAGCATGTAGAAAGTTATGCTCACTGTCATTATCTGAGAATCAGCAGTTTTCAGAATAAATTGTATTCTTTCCATGAAAAACAAACAAAAAAGCAAACTACACTCTTTAAATGCAATGACTGATCCCGGATTGGACCCTGGAGCAGGAAACAAAGGTCTATTGGAAAACTACCATGATTATATGATGTCAATATAAGACGAAATTGGGAGGCATATGTACAGGAACATTCTGTACCATCTTTGTGACGCCTCTATCAATCTAAAATTATTTCAAAGGAAAAAATGCTTCCCAGGGACCAATCCCCTACCCCTGTCACACTTCAGAATTAACAGTAAACGTGCAAGTGAGTGGATGCTTGTTAAACTTACATACAATGGCGTCATTGTGGTCCATTGGCAAGAATTCATAGGAAGATAGAAGAGTTATTAAAAAAAAAAATCCTAAACTTTGTGAATGTTCTTCCTTAACATACACACACACATGCCTGCATACATATTAAAATAAAATAATAAAATACCAGGTATGATCTTTTCTTTAAACAATCGGTTCTCAACTGTGGGTGATTTTGCTCCCCCAGGGGACATTTAGCAACTGGGAAGCATCTGGTCGGTAGAGGCCGGGGATCATGCTAAACAACTGGTCAGTAGAGGCCAGGGATCATGCTAAATATCTCACAATTCACAGCAAAGCCTCCACAACAAAGAATTATCTCGCCCTTCTGTCACTAGTGCTCAGACTGAGAAACTCTGCTTTAAGCAATTAAGATTCAAAAGCAAAATGGATGAGAAGAAATCAGACTTACACCAGACCCTCACTTTAAAGGAATACAATAAAGGTGGGAGAGGTCCCAGTAAGGAATAAGTAATCAGAGTAGCCACACAGGTAACCATGCCACAGTTTCTCCAAGCAGGACATCACACTGGCAGCATCTCTCTTCCTGGAATCTCTACACCTCTTCTTGGGGCTCATCCAAATCGACTCTCCTTCTTTAGCAAGTTAGCTCAAGTCTGACCTTAGCAGTCCTTTATAACCTCACTGACTTGAGTCATAGATTGCTCCAGTGGTTTTTCCATTTTCCAAATTCATAGAATTGCTCCTAAGGATTATGTTTGATAATGCTTTGTAAGCATCCATCCCACCCTTTACCTGGTCCATGGTAAATATTGTTTAAAATGTTGCATATCATCACTTACCACCGTATTTCATTGAATCTGAGACACCATCAGTTATGAGATACACCACTATTTTATATGCCACTAAAAATGAAAAGATATTGTCAATGATTAAGTAAGTCACTACTGATTATTAGGTACATCCCAATAATGTAGGCATCAGTTCAGTTCAGTCGCTCAGTGTCTGACTCTTTGCGACCCCATGAATCCCAGCACGCCAGGCCTCCCTGTCCATCACCAACTCCCGGAGTTCACTCAGACTCACGTCCATCGAGTCAGTGATGCCATCCAGCCATCTCATCCTCTGTTGTCCCCTTCTCCTCCTGCCTGCAATCCCTCCCAACGTCAGAATCTTTTCCAATGAGTCGACTCTTCGCATGAGGTGGCCAAAGTACTGGAGTTTCAGCTTTAGCATCATTCCTTCCAAAGAAATCCCAGGGCTGATCTCCTTCAGAATGGACTGGTTGGATCTCCTTGCAGTCCAAGGGACTCTCAAGAGTCTTCTCCAATACCACAGTTCAAAAGCATCAATTCTTTGGCGCTCAGCCTTCTTCACAGTCCAACTCTTACATCCATACATGACCACAGGAAAAACCATAGCCTTGACTAGACGGACCTTTGTTGGCAAAGTAATGTCTCTGCTTTTCAGTATGCTATCTAGTTTGGTCATAAAATGTGAAAAATTCTTCGGAGTAATGTCATATAGTTTTATCACCCCTTTAGTATTCTGTATATTTTATCACTGTGTATTTTCACTATTATTGCATGGAAACATCTCCTTAAGCAGTTGGAAATCCCCATTTTTATTTTATTTCTATGTACATCCTCAGCACCAAGATCAATACCTATAGCAGTGGAATCAGTACTAGAAAAATAGAAATAATAATACCACATTACATCCCACACACTCATGCTACACTGTACATTCTTTTTTTTTAAGAAATTTCACACATTGTATTTATCAGAAGACACAAAAGCAGAGTATCTGGATCAAAACTAGCATGTGGCAATCTTAAAGGTAAGACTAGCTCATTTCTTCCAGGAGTGAAAAGTGGAGTTTTCAGGCCTTCAGGTAAATAAGACTCTACACGGCCAAATAAGCCCACAGTTCCGGTTATACATTAGTCCCCTGCCTTCTCAAACCCAGCTCTCATGGGGATCCCTGTCTGCTGAGACCCATAAAGATATTAGTCCTATTCCCACAGCAGTTATATTGCTGCAAGGAGTAGGGGGGATAGCCAGTAAAGTCCAAAGACATGAAGTTGCAAGAAATGTCCATCCATAAATATTTACTACTTGTTTTTTTCCCTTTTTTTGACTGTGCCATATGGGATCTTAGTACTCTGATCAAGGATCGAACCTGGGCCCCCTGCAGTGGAAGCACAGAGTCTCAACCACTGGACCGCCAGGAAAGTTCCTTACCCTTCTGAATTACACAAAACATTCTAGAGGACTTGCATGAATTCTTATAATGAATGATATAGATAAAATTAAGATCTTATAATGTGGTCAGCTAGTATTTGTTAAGGGATCCAAGAACATATAATGGGGAAAGGATTGTCTCCTCAACAAATGGTGTTAGGAAAACTGAATACAGCAGAAAAAGGAAACGAACCCCTTATCTTACATCACACACAAAAAGCAACTTGAAGGGGGTCAGACTTAAATGTGAGACCTGAAACTGTCAAACTCCTAGAAGAAAATACAAGGAGGAAGCCTCTCAACATTGCTCTTGGTAGAGATTAGTGATTTTAGGATATGACACCTAAAGCACAAGCAAGAGAAATCAACACTTGGGGCTACATCAAGTTTAAAAGTTTCTGCACTGCAAAAGGAACCATCAACAAAACGAAAAGGCAACCTACAGAATGGGAGAAATATCTGTACAACCGTGGACAGACCTCCCCCACTTTTTGAAGATTTGCTTTATGTGATTTTAAGCCACTTTGCTTTTACAAAAGGCCTACATTAGTATCTGATTTTCCTAACTGAAAGGAATCGAGTTTTTCATTTTTATGGAAAAAGATAAAAAGCAGAGGCAGCGTTCAGTATTTGTTTTGTAGCAAGATGTCCTAGGGGCAGTGTCACCTCAAGAGCAAGACTGGCGTCACCAGGCCCCTCCCCCAGGAGCTACACTCTAGCATCTCTGCACCCCCACTCTATGGCTTTGCACTGTCTCTGAGCATTTGTGCTTTATCCCCATCTATCTGGACATTTACATGTGTCCTAAGGTAACTACTTCTTCACTTTGCTCCGTTTTGGCTTTCGGAAGGTTTCATAGGAAAGCTCTGCTTTCAGAGAGTGCAGGAAATCTGTATCAGATAAGGGGTTAACACCCAAAAATAGATAAAGAACTGACCTAATTCAATAAAGAAAAAAAACGAACGGTCCAATTTTAAAATAGGAGGAGAAACGAAATAGACATTTTTCCAATGAAGACTTTCAAATGGCCAACAGGTACATGAGAAATGCTCAACATAACTAATCGTTGTTGTTTTTTGTTGTCTAGTCGCCAAGTTGTGTCGGACTCTTTTGCAATCCCATGGACTGTAGCTCACGTCTGTCCTCTGTCCATGGGATTTCCTAGGCAAGGATACTGGGAGCGGGTTGCTATTTCCTTCTCCATACATTCTTATAAGTGTTTTATCATTCAAAGAATGCTCTGAAGTAGTGCTGTTATTATCCACATGTAGTAGATGAAGAAAGCAAGGTGATAAGTGTGCACAAGGTCACCTAGTTAGTATGCAGCAGAATCTCAGAATATCCTGCTTTTTGCATTGCAAAGCGAAGGTGCCCAACTCCAATTCCTCTTTGCCCTCATGAAACTTACAAGTCAGTGTGAGCTACAAAGGGCAAGTTTAGAGTGGGCAGGACTAACCATAATATGCTTTTAGGTCAACACTCCACATGAACAGTACTTTTACAATAAATGTCATTGTCTTAAAAAACAGAAACATTAGCAACAGTAACCAAAAAATTAAATCAAAATTGTCTGTTTCCAACTGTAAGCCACTAGAGGGCAAGAATTAATAACCTTTAGTTGTAAACAAAAGAACATCTAACAACATGGTTATGTTTTTGTTGGTCCCATGAGAAATTCTTTTCAAGTTTGCCTTAGAATGAAATCTTGTGGCACTCTTTGGGTTAAAGACCTGTAAGGTTTTAATTTTAATGTCACTGACAAGATAGTCACATTAAGAAATATTTCAGTAAAAGAGTAGCACAATAAATTCTATCTCCCTGCTCCTGCTGCTGCTGCTTCAGTCGTGTCCGACTCTGTGCGACCCGATAGACGGCAGCCCACCAGGCTCCGCCGTCCCTGGGATTCTCCAGGCAAGAACACTGGAGTGGGTTGCCATTTCCTTCTCCAATGCATGAAAGTGAAAGTGAAGTCACTGAGTCATGTCCAATTCTCAGTGACCCCACGGACTGCAGCCTACCAGGCTCCTCCGTCCATGGGATTTTCCAGGCAAGAGTACTGGAGTGGGATGCCATTGCCTTCTCCTCTATCTCCCTAACCTCCTCCAAATTCTAATGTCAGTTCCATTCCCGTAAGCTTGTTTATTTTATATGCTTTTGTACATGGATCAATTCATATTCTGCTCTTTCACATGATATATTGTAAGCATCTTTCTATACCAGCTGATCAACTAGCATGTTAATTCAGGATAATATTTCTACAAATGTGTGTGTGCTCAGTTGCTTTAGTCTTGTCTGACTCTTTGCAACTGCATGGACCGTAGCCCGCCAGGCTCTTCTGTTCATGGTGTTATCCCAGCAAGAATACTGAAGTGGGTTGCCATTTCCTCCTCCAGGGGATCTTCCCGACCCAGGCATCAAACCTGCATCTCCTGCCTTGGGAGGTGGATTCTTTACCCCTGAACCATCTGGGAAGCCCATTTCTAAATATATTTGGTTATTAAGGCATTTCCCTAATATTAAATATTTAGATAGTTTCCACTTTCTTATTTTAGTTGAGCTTCCTCCAACTAGCTAACTAAAATAACACCATAATAACTGAAATGGGGAGAGAGATTTCTTTTTACTTCTGCAGAATTATTGATTTAGGATTCATCTCTGAGTTTGGGATTATTGAATCAAAGGATTGAATATCATTATGATATGATTTATCAATGGTTCAATAGTATAAAACAGATATGCCCACATTGAACTGTTTCATTGTTCTGAAAAAAGGAAAAGTAAAAAATAGAATAATTATAGTTAGCATTAACAGAATGCCATATACTTTTCAAGGTGCTTTCTTTTTTAATTTTCCTTTTATATTGGAGTATAGCTGATTAACGATTGTGTTAGTTTCAAACAAATACCAAAGTGATTCAGTTATACATATACTACAGCTATCTATACTTTTTCAAATTCTTTTATTTAGGTTATTACAGAGTATTGAGCAGAGTTCCCTGTGCTATACAGTAGGTCTTTGTTGGATATCTATTTTAAATATACCATTGTGTATATTTCAGTCCCAAACTTTCAATCTATCCCTCCCCCACCCCCAACACTTCCCCCCTGGATCAAAGTGTTTTCACAAATGAAACAAAATTCTCTCCAAGCTATGAGGACCTGACTGCCTCAGAAACACCATCACCGATGGAGTTCACCAATAAATGAAGTGTGTTTGAGAGAGAATATTACAAAATAAACTAAGGTTTGTTACATTAAGAGACAAAATAAAGTCTGCCAGGGAGAAAAACAGCTACCTTTAGATTCTTCAAGTGAAATATTGATCTTATTGATCATAGACATGCTAAAGGCAAAATTACATATCTCATGTAAACCTCACTTAGTTCATTAAGTATTGAACAGAAATAAGCATTGTTTTCCTGTTAATGAGGCTGTAGACTGTGCTTTCAGAGTGACTTGTTTATTATTTAGTTTATTTCTAAACAAAGGGTGGCTCATCAGCATTCAGCTAAATTGGACAGATTACCACCACCACTGCCAATCTCCAAAGCTGGGCTCCTGTCCAAAACGTGCAATGGAACGGTCACCAGGAACCGAAACCACAGAATTCTTTGAGTCACAAGAAGGCCATACTGTACGCAAACCCACAAGTTACTGTTTCCCTTGACTGATTTTTATAACATAATCCATAACTTAAAGTCATCCTAATAGAAGGGCTTTTAAGTATGATTATAAAATTAACCAGATAAATTAGTGAATCTTAAGTAGGATATTACATATCTATCTCCAGGCAAGACATACAAGGTGACACAGTATAATGATCGAAGTGTCACCAGAGTAATAGGGTCCACACTGTGGTTTTGGAATGAAGGATGACTCTTCTCTGTCAGTGTCCAATGACACTCCAGAATGAAGGATGACTCTTCTCTGTCAGTGTCCACACACCACTCCATATGCCACTTATAGGTTCCCAAAGGCCTTGCTCTCATCACTTTGTGCCTTTGCAAGTTCTAGTCTCTCTTATTAAAATACCTATTGCTGCCAAACTTGGAACAACCAAGATGTTCATTAGGTGAATGGATAAATAAGTTGTGGCATTTTCAGATAATAAAATATTATTGAGTGCCAAAAAGAAATGAGTTATGAGGCTGTGAAAAGACCCAGAGGAACTTTAAATGCATATTACTAAGTGAGAGAAGCCATTCTGAAGGCTACATATTGCATGATTCCAACTATGTATGACATCCTGGAAAATGCAAAACTGTGAAAGGAGTGAAAGGATCACTGGCTTCCAGGTGCTGGATGTGGGGGCAGAGGGAAGGGACGAACAGGCAAAGCACAGGGGATTTTTAGGGCAGTGAAATTACTTTGTATTACGCTATAATGATGAATGCATGTCATTATACATTCATCTAACCCCATAGAATATACAACAGTAAGTGTGAACCCTAATGTAAACTATGGACATTGGGTGATAATGATGTGTCAGTGTGGGTTCATATTGGCCTTGTTGTTCAGTCACTAAGTCATATCCAACTCTTTGTGACTACATGGACTGCACACACCAGGTTTCCCTCCATATCTCCTGGAGTTTGCCCAAGTTCATGTCCATTGAAGAGGTGATGCTATCCAACCATCTCATTCTCTGTTGCCTGCTTCTCCTCCTACCCTCCTCAATCTTTGCCAGCATCAGGGTGTTTTCCAAAGAGTCGGATCTTCACATCAGGTGGCCAGAGTATTGGAGCTTCACCTTCAGCATCAGTCCTTCCAATGAATATTCAGGGTTGATTTCCTTTACGATTGACTGGTTTGATCTCTTTGCTGTCCCAGGGACTCTCAAGAGTCTTCTCTACCACCACAATTTGAAAGCATTAATGTAGGTTAATGGATTGTAACATATGCAGTAGTTCTGGTGGGAAATATTGATAACAGGGAAGGCTTATGTATGTGGGGACAGGGGCATATTGGAAATCTTTGTACCTTAGGCTCATTTTGCTGTGAACTGAACACTGCTCTAAACAATATAGTCTAAGGACTTCCCTGACAGTCCAGTGGCTAAGACTGCATTCCAATGCAGGGTGTGTAGGTTTGATTTCTGGTCAGGGACCTAAGATACCACATGCCTTGCAGCCAAAAAGTAAAAAACATAAAATATAAAATAGAAACAATATTGTAACAAATTCAATAAAAGACTTTAAAAATGGAAGTCTTTTTTAAACAGAAAAACCCCACCCTACCCACTCTTTTCCACCTAGTACTGGCTGTCCTTCCAGATGCAGCGGGCCACCTATTGCGCTCGTTCACTTTGTCATACCTCCCCTTGACTTCCAGCCACTGAGGAACCAGGACTTTGTCTTTGCACAGCACACAGTAGAAGTGCAATAAGTACTGGCTGAATGGATGTGTGAGAGGAGAAACTTTTCCCAACCAGCTCCAGTTTTTCAAAGAAAATATCTTGGTTCCCTTTTATAATTAGCCAACATGCAGAGGTGCATTAGAAAAGAACAGAAAATCTGCCTAAGCTCAAAGACCACCCAGAATTCTGCCATCTTCCAGAAGTGCTGTGGGGTCATTTCAGCCATAATTTTAAGTGTTAAAATCCAAGCATCTTATTACAGTTTTTTTTTTTTTTTTTAGTAAAACAACTCTTTGAATTCTGTTTTCACTTCAAGCCTCATAAGGATTAAAAGAAAGGGGAAATCAAAGCTCTTGTTTAAACCAGGTGAAAGGTGTATTTAAGAGTTCCCTCTGCCCTGTTTTCTGCCCACACAGTGCTGAAGTGTGTCAAGTGCCTGATTGTGGAGAATGTCTCGCTGTGGTTCCAACCACAGAGAAAAAAGAAACTCTCCAGGCTCTGATTTACACAGTCACAAAACAAAACCCAACTTTACAGGCATAAGGGGCATATACATGGAGGAGAATAAGAGCCTGAGAAGGCAGTTGGCAAAGCAGCGTCCGCCTAATGCAGGGTTAGAAGTGAGTAATTTGCAGTGAAGAGGTGGCACTCTCATGGAAGGCCCCAGCTACAGTTTTCCTTCTGCTCCTCCGGATAATAATTTTTTAAATGCCTCTAGTTTGGAGCAGTCTAGCCTACACAGAGAAATGGCAACCCACTCCAGTGTTCTTGCCTGGAGAATCCCAGGGACAGAGGAGCCTGGTAGGAGGCCGTCTATGGGGTCACGCAGAGTCGGACACGACTGAAGCGACTTAGCAGCAGCCTACACAGAGGCAAACAATCGGTTCCTGAAAAAGAGCCTTCTAGTTTCGTCTGGAGGCCAAGCTAGTGAGAATTGCTTAATTGTATGTAGACAAGCAACAGGGGATTCATTTCTCATCAGTGCTTTCCTCTATTATCTTTTCTGTCCAAAACGTCCATCACCCCACCCCTCAAAGGACATTATTGCTGAGAGGAATTTAGGGTAGACTCAGCAGTCATTCTTTCATTCTCTAACTATGGCACCTTTTTTGCAGGTTGTTGTAAGTATTCAAGGTAATGTTGTAAAGTGTAGGAGAGAGAACCTGGCACATAGAAGGTGCAAGTTGCAGGTGTGTAAGATGAAAGACAACCCCTGGGGGTGCAGTGGGTGGTGGCAGTTTGACCATGGGCCCAGGCCTCACATTCACTGCTGCTGCTGCTGCTGCTGCTGCTAAGTCGCTTTAGTTGTGTCCGACTCTGTGCGACCCCATAGACGGCAGCCCACCAGGCTCCCCTGTCCCTGGGATTCTCCAGGCAAGAACACTGGAGTGGGTTGCCATTTCCTTCTCCAATGCATGAAAGGAAAAGTGAAAGTGAAGTCGCTCAGTCGTGTCTGACTCTTAGCGACCCCATGGACTGCAGCCCACCAGGCTCCTCCATCAGTGGGATTTTCTAGGTGAGAGTACTGGAGAGAGTTGCAAAGACCTCCAATTTAGACTTCTAAAGTTATCTCCAAATAAGAGTATACATACAAATTACAAAAGCAAATCAAGAGATGGAAAGAAGTTACTTTACTAACTTTCAAATTGTTCTCTATAACTGGACCACATTACCCTAATTGCTCTCCTTTTTATAGAACTTATAATTGTCTTATGGCTGGGGCAGTTGATTACATTGCAATGTGTGTGTGTGTGGTTAGCCACTCAGTCATGTCCAACTCTTTGCGACCCCATGGACTGCAGCCCACTAGGCTCCTCTGATGATGGGGATTCTCCAGGCAAGAATAGTGGAGTGGGTTGCCATGCTCTCCTTGAGAGGATTGTCCCAACCCAGGGGTCGAATCCAGGTCTACCACATTGCAAGCAGATTCTTTACCATATGAACCACCAGGGAAGCCCACATTGCAATGTATTTTACATTAAATGCAAAAGAATCCATCTGCCAATGCAGGAGTCTTGGGTTCGATCCCTGGATCAGGAAGCTCCCCTGAAGAAAGAAATGGCAACCCACTCCAGTATTCTTGCCTGGGAAATTCCACTGACAGAGGAGCCTGGAGGGCTAAAAAGTCACAAGAAAAATATAAACCTGTTTGTGTAACCCTACCTTTGGCATTTCTAGTTTTTAAAAATTTACTAAGAATTTTAAAAAGATGGAAGCAGCTTGGGTCACCTTTGATCTCTGAGATCCAGACTGAAGAAGTCCATATTTGCGGTCTTTCTTGGGAAGAATTAGCAAAATGCACAGTCAACAACCTGTCTAGTCAGCAATGTCCCATAGAACTATAACCCAAAGTGTAAATAGGAGCTACACATGTGATCTGATTTGATTTTACTTTCTAATATTTATTTATTTGGCTGTAAGGGCCTTTGTTGCATCATGCAGGATCCTTTAGTTGTGGCATGTAAGATCTGGTTCCTTGACCAGGAATCGAACCTAGGCCTTCTGCATTGGAAGTGCTTTAGCCACTGGAACACCAAGGAAGTCCCTATACCTGTGATTTTAAATTGCCTCATAGTCATACCTTAAAGCCAGAAATTAGTTTTAATAATATACCTTAACTCAATAGCATTAAGATAGCATTTCAATTGATATAAAAATTGGCTTGGGTTTTTTTTTTTTCTTCTTCTTTTTTGGCTGTGCCACATGGCATGTGGGGTGCAGGATCTTAGTTCCTCAACCAGTGATGGAACCCATGCCCTCTGCATTCAAAGTGCAGAATCTTAACCATTGGGCCACCACGGAAGTCCCAATTAATATAAAAACTGTTAAGGAGATATTTTTACATTCTTTTTTTTTTTTTTTACTGAGTCTACTAAATCAGTTGTGTACCTTATGCTTTAAGCATATCCTTTTTTTAAAATTTGTTTTTAATTGGAAGATAATTGTTTTACAATATTGTGTTGGTTTCTGCCATACATCAACATGAATCAGCCACAGGTAGACATATATTCCCTCTCTCTTGAACCTCCCTTCCCATCCCACCCCTCTAGGCTGTCACAGAGCACCAGATTGAGCTCCCTGCGTAATACAGCAAATTCCCACTGGCTATCTATTTTATACATGATAGTGCATATGTTTGCATGCTACTCTCTCAATTCATCCCGCCTTCCCTTTCCCCCATCTTAATTTAAACTTGCTACTTTTCAAGTGCTCAGTGGTAGCCTCACATGGCTGATGATCACTACATTGGACAGCACAGCTCTAGAAGCCACATCTTCAAGACCCTTCCCTTCAGGTTTGTTTGGATAAAGTGATATCTGGACAGTTGCCATTTTAATGGTTAACAGTAATATTTATAAGAAGCAAGTTTAAAAAGATGTAAGAGATGGCAACTGACACCTAGTGGAGCTAAATTGAATATTTTTAGCAAGAAAATCAATTAATAAAGTAAGTAATCCCTAATTTAACAAAAATGTGAGGACTAGAAATCATTTAGCATTTCTGATAGTTTTCCCAGGCAATGTCTTTCTCCTTTGGAAATGCCCCATGAACATGCCTGCAATAAGAAACCTACTTTGAAAAATCACAGAGGTTCTAAAAGAATTGTAACTGTGAGATACAAAGGATAAATACAATTCCATGAGCCAATTAGGATGTCCTTCATCAGAGGGAGCCATGGACTTGGGTTTCTCACCATGATTTCATGAAAGCAATCTACTTCTGTCTGTCTCAAATGTAAAGTTCCTGCATAAAAGTTTGTTTGAAGAAAAAATGTTCTTAGTGGAGGGGAAAATAGATTGAAATTTGTTGATAAAAATTATCTCTTGGTTAAATGAAAGAAGTCAGACTTGAAAACTATATACTTTATATTTGCATTTATAGAACATTCTGGCAAGGGGAAAACTATAGTAGTCATATACGGATGTGAGAGTTGGACCATAAAGAAAGCTGACCACCAAAGAATTGATGCTTTCAAACTGTGGTGCTGGAAAAGACTCTTGAGAGTCCCTTGGATAGCAAAGAGATCAAACCAGTCAGTCATAAAGGAAATCAACCCTGAATATTCATTGGAAGAACTGAAGCAGATGCAAAGAGAGCTGACTCACTGGAAAAGACCCTGAGGCTGGGAAAGATTGAGGGCAGGAGGAGAAGGGGATGACAGAGGGTGAGATGGTTGGATGGCATCATTGACTCAATGGACTTGAGTTTGAGCAAACTCTGGGAGAGCGTGAAGGACAGGGAAGCCTAGTATGCTGCAGTCCATGGGGTCTCAATGAGTCAAACACAACTCAGCGTCTGAACAGCAACAACAATAGGGACAGAAATTAAACCAGTGGTTGCCAAGGGCTGGGATTGGAGCTAGGGATGAGGAAAGGGACGTGATGGAAATTTTTGGAACAAAGGAAATATTTCATTTTTTTCTTCTTTTTTTGTATATTTTAAATATTGGATTATTTTATTTCTTTTTTGGGGGGGTCTGGAGATCTTTTATATTTTGCTAACAGTGTTCTATACCTTAAAAAGATGAGTTTACTGTATGTAAATTACACTGCAGTATACCTTGTACCTTAAAATACCTCTGTTAAGTATTTTTTGGGATTTCCCTGGTGGTTCAGCAGTAGAGAATCCACCTGCAATGCAGAAGACATGGGTTTGATCCCTGGATCAGGAAGATCCCCTGGAGAAGGAAATGACTACCCACTCGAATATTCTTACCTGGGAAATCCCATGGACAGAGGAGCCTGGCTACAGAGGGCTATAGTTCATGGGGTCACAAGAGTCAGACACGACTTAGAGACTAAACCAAGTCTCTAAGACACCAACCAAGACACCACTAAGTCTCCTTTGTCTGACTGTTATAGTTCATGGTTCTCAGGAAGAATGTGTGAAAAGTAATTTGGATATTCAAACTATCATTCCTTACTTTTTAAACTCTGTAGACTTCCCTGTTGGCTCAGTGGTAAAGAATCCACCTGCCAAGCAGAAGATGCAGGAGACACAGATTCGATCCCTGTGTCAGGAAGATTCCCTGAGGAAGGAAATGGCAACCCACTCCAGTATTCTTGCCTGGGAAATCCCATAGACAGAGGAGCTTGGCAGGGTACAGTCCATGGGGTCTCAGAAGAGTCGAACATGACTTAGCAACTGAACAATGACATGAAAGGGAAGAGCAATATCTTTACAAGAAATATGAGTTGGTTTCTGTCATCTAGGTCTCCAAAGTAGCCCTGGATTGTCTTTTTTATCATGTTTCCTAGCCTACTCTTTAATTTCTGTACAGAATCTGCATAATGGCTCATCCAACATTATCTTTAAGCCACCTGGCATATCTGCGTGTACTATAGATGCTGGAAATTAAGGCATCATTTCCCAGATGCATTTGCAGCTAGAGTTCTATGTGCTATGACCCAGCATGCCCTCTTCTAGATATGTCCCCAAGAGAAATGAGAGCACTCACCTACCCAAAGACATGGACAGAAATGTTTGTGGCAACTTTATCATAATAGCAAAAAATTAGATAAAGCTAGAATATCTACTAACAGTGGAATAGATAAATAAATGTCCTATATTTGATATATTCATATAATGGAACATTATATAACAATAGCAAGAATAAATTATTTCTATACTCAGCGGCTCTGGAGTGGCAACTGCATGGCACTGGAGTTGCTGTGAGGACCTACTCCACGTTCAAGGGCAAAGGAGAAGCCCCAGCAAGACAGTAGGAGGGGCAAAATTGTGTTTAGAATCAAACCCTGTGCCCACCAGAGATGCTCAAAGGGCTTAAACATACCTTGTGTGCACCAGGATGCAGAGACCCCACAGAGACTGAGATAGAACTGTGTTTGGGTGTCTCCTGAGGAGGTACAGGTCAACAGTGGACTGTGAGGGGGCAGGGGCTCTGGGTGTAGTAGACCTGCGTATGGCATAAGCCTTCTTGGAGGAGGTCGCCATTAACCCCACCATAGAACTGCCAGAACTTACACAGGACTGGGGAAACAGACTCTGGGAGGGCACAGACAGAACCTGGTGCATACCAGAACCCAGAAGAAAGGAGCAGTGACCCCGGAAGAAACTGACCCAGACTTGCCTGTGAGTGTCCAGGAGTCTCTGGCAGAGACATGGGTCAGCGGTGGCCTGCTGCAGGGTTGGAGGCACTGAGTGTAGCAGTGCGTGCATGGGACATTTTGAAGGAGGCTGCCATTACCTTCATTACCTCCAACATAGTTTGGCCTTAGGTCAAGAAACAGGGAAGGAACACAGCCCCACCTTTTGACAGAAAATTAGATTAAAGATTTACTGAACATGGCCCCACCCATCAGATCAAGACCCAGTTTTCCCCTTAGTCAGTCTCTTCCATCAGGAAGCTTCCATAAGCCTCTTATTCTTCTCTTTCAGAGGGCAGACAGACTGAAAACCACAACCCCAGAAAACTAACCAATCTGATCACATTGAACACAGCATTGTCTAACTCAATGAAACTATGAGCCATGCTGTGTAGGGCCACCCAAGATGGACAGGTCATGGTGGAGAGATCTGACAAAACATGGTCCACTGGAGAAGGGAATGGCAAACCACTTCAGTATTCTTGCCTTGAGAACCCCATGAACAGTATGAAAAGGCAAAAAGATAGGACACTGAAAGATGAACTCTCCAGGTCAACAGGTGCCCAATATGCTACTGGAGATCAGTGGAGAGATAACTCCAGAAAGAATGAATTGACAGAGCCAAAGCAAAAATAGCACCCAGTTGTGGATGTGACTGGTGATGGAAGTAAAGTCTGATGCTGTAAAGAACAATATCGCATAGGAACCTCGAATGTTAGGTCCATGAATCAAGGCAAATTGGAAGTGGTCAAACAAGAGATGGCAAGAGTGAACATTGACATTTTATTTTTTTTAATTTATTTTAATTCAAGGCTAATTACTTTACAATATTGTGGTGGTTTTTGCCATACATTGACATGAATCAGCCATGGGTCTACATGTGTTCCCCATCTTGATCCTCCCTACACCTCCTTCCCCATCCCATCCCTCAGGGTCATCCCAGTGCACCAGCCCCAAGCACCCTGTCTCATGCATCAAACCTGGACTGGCAATCTATTTCACATTTGATAATATACAGAACATTGACATTTTAGGAATCAGAGAACTAAAATAGACTGGAATGGGTGAATTTAACTCAGATGACCATTATATCTACTACTGTGGGCAAGAATCCCTTAGAAGAAATGGAGAAGCCATCATAGTCAACAAAAGAGTCCAAAATGCAGTACTTAGATGCAATCTCAAAAATGACAGAATGATCTCTGTTCAATTCCCAAGGTAAATCACTCAATATCACAGTAATGCAAGCCTATGCCCCAACCACTAATGCTGAAGAAGCTGAAGTTGAATGGTTCTATGAAGACTTACAAGACCTTCTAGAACTAACACCCAAAAAAGATGTCCTTTTTGTTATAGGGGACTGGAATACAAAAGTAGGAAGTCAAGAAATACGTGGAGTAAGAGGCACGTTTGGCCTTGGAGTACAGAATGAAGCAGAGCAAAGGCTAATAGAGTTTTTCCAAGAGAACGCACTAGTTATAGGAAACATCCTCTTCCAACAACACAAGAGAAGACTCTATACATGGACATCGCCAGATGGTCAATATGAAAATCAGATTGATTATATTCTCTGCAGCCAAAGATAGAGAAGTTCTATACAGTCAGCTAAAACAAAACTGGGAGCTGACTGTGGCTCAGATCATGAACTCCTTTTTGCCAAATTCAGACTTAAATTGAAGAAAGTAGGGAAAACCACTAGACCATTCAGGTATACCTAAATCAAATCCCTTGTGATTATACAATGGAGGTGACAAATGGATTCAAGGGATTAGATCTGATAGAGTGCTGGAAGAACTATGGATGGAGGTTCATGACATTATACAGGAGACAGGGATCAAGACCATCCCCAAGAAAAAGAAATGCAAAAAGGCAAAATGGTTGTCTGAGGAGGCCTTACCAACAGCTATGAAAAGAAGAGAAGCAAAAGGCAAAGGAGAAAAGGAAAGATATACCCATTTGAATGCAGAGTTCCAAAGAATAGCAAGGAAAGATAAAGCCTTCCTCAGTAATCAATGGAAAGAAGTAGAGGAAAACAATAGAATGGGAAAGACTAGAGATCTCTTCAAGAAAATTAGAGATACCAAAGGAACATTTCATGCAAAGATGGGCACAATAAAGGACAGAAACGGTATGGACCTAAGAGAAGCTGAAGATATTAAGAGGTGGCAACAATACACAGAAAAACTATACAAAAAAGATCTTCACAACCCAGATTATCATGATGGTGTGATCACTCACCTGGAGCCAGACATCCTGGAATACGAAGTCAAGTGGGCCTTAGGAACCATCACTATGAACAAAGCTAGTGGAGGTGATGGAATTCCAGTTGAGCTATTTCAAATCCTAGAAGATGATGCTGTGAAAGTGCTGAGCTCAATATGCCAGCAAATTTGGAAAACTCAGCAGTGGCCACAGGACTGGAAAAGCTCAGTCTTCAGTTCGATCCCAAAGAAAGGCAATGCCAAAGAATGCTCAAACTACCACACAATTGCACTCATATCTCACGCTAACAAAGTAATGCTCAAAATTCTCCAAGCCAGGCTTCAACAGTACGTGAACCATGAACTTCCAGATGTTCAAGCTAGATTTAGAAAAGGCAGAGGAACCAGAGATAAAATTTCCAACATCCACTGGATCATCGAAAAAGCAAGAGAGTTCCATAAAAACATCTGCTTTATTGCCTGTGCCAAAGCCTTTGACTGTGTGGATCACATCAGACTGTGGAGAATTCTTCCAGAGATGGGAATACCAGACCACCTGACCTGCCTCCTGAGAAATCTGTATGCAGGTCAAGAAGCAACAGTTAGAACTGAACCATGGAACAATAGACTGGTTCCAAATCAGGAAAGAGTATGTCAAGGCTGTATATTGTCATCTTGCTTATTTAACTTATATGCAGAGTACATCATGAGAAATGCCGGGCTGTATGAAGCACAAACTGGAATCAAGTCTGGGAGAAATATCAATAACCTTGGATATGCAGATAACACCACCCTTATGGCAGAAAGCGAAGAAGAACTAAAGAGCCTCTTGATGAAAGTGAAAGAGGAGAGTGAAAAGGTTGGCTTGAAATGCAGCATTCAGAAAACTAAGATCATGGCATCTGGTCCTATCACTTTATGGGAAATAGATGGTGAAACAGTGAAAACAGTGACAGACTTTATTTTGGGACTCTCTGAAATCCCTGCAGATGGTGACTGCAGCCATGAAATTAAAAGATGCTTGCTCCTTGGAAGAAAAGTTATGACCAACCTAGACAGCTTATTAAAAAGCAGAGGCATCACTTTGCCAACAAAGGCCTTCTAGTCAAAGCTATGGTTTTTCCAGTAGTCATGTATGAATGTGAGAGTTGGACTGTAAAAAGCTGAGTGCCGAAGAATTGGTGCTTTTGAACTGTGGTGTTGGAGAAGACTCTTGAGAGTCCCTTGGACTGCAAGGAGATCCAACCAGTCCATCCTTAAGGAAATCAGTCCTAAATTTTCATTGGAAGGTCTGATGCTGAAGCTGAAGGTCCAAAACTTTGGCCACCTGATGCAAAGAACTGACTCATTTGAAAAGACCCTGATGCTGGGGAAGATTGAAGGTGGGAGAAGGGGACGACAGAGGATGAGATGGTTGGATGGCATCATCGACTCAAAGGACATGAGTTTTAGTAAGCCCCGGGAGTTGGTGATGGACAGGGAGGCCTGGAATGCTGCAGTTGATGGGGTTGCAAAAGTTGGATATGAGTGAGCGACTGAACTGAACTGAACTGATAATCAATAACTTGGATGAATTCAAAGATATGATGTTGGGAGATTCTATCTATGTGAAGTTCAAGAACAAGCCAAAT
>NW_011494952.1:2909510-2924107 GCF_000754665.1 Bison bison bison | reverse complement strand
AAATTAATCTATAGTGATAGAAATCAGAAGGTTCCTCTCTTCCTTGAGCTGGCTTGCTGTTCTAACAGCATCTCCCACTCTAATAAACTTTATTCTCCTCTCAAAAAAGAAAAAGAAAGATATCAGAAGTGTGGTTACCTATAGAGGGGTCGAGTGTTTACTAAGAAGAGGCCCAAGGGCACATTCTGGGGTGTTGGAAAGGTTCTGTAACTTGACCTGGGAGGAAATGTGAAAAATCATCAGGCTATGAAGTAATTATTAGTGCATTTCAGATATGTTGTAGTTTAGTCTCTAAGTCATGTCCAACTCTTGCTACCCCATGGACAGTAGCCTGCTGGGCTCCTCTGTTCATGGGATTCTCCAGCCAAGAATACTGGAGTGGGTTGCCACTTCCTTCTTCAGGGGATATCCCGACCCAGGAATCAAACCACAGTCTCCTACGTTGCAGGCGGATTCTTTACCAACTGAGCTACGTGTGACTAAAAAGGGGGGAAAGAATTCTAAGAAGCTTACAGTCTAGCTGGACAACCAAGGAGCAGAGATGGCAATGACATTCAAGAAAGGTCACTTTGGGCTAGTCTGTGAATGGCCTTGACTAAGACAATAAAAATGCTTTTTTTAAAACCATAACATGTAGCCTGCAGGATATTAGTTCCCCAAGTAGGTATGGAACCCACACCCTTTGCAGTGTAAGTGAGGAGTCTTAACCACTAGACCACCAGGTAAGTCCCCTATCCTTTTTTTTTTTTTAACAGTTGATTTGTTTCTAAGGAAGAAAAAATAATTTTATTGTCATATTGATTATTTCCCAGGCTTTTATAGCATGCAATGCCCTTCTATGAATAACTTGAACTATTTTACATTCAAGTTGCCACTGAAAAAAAAATTAAATTTTAATTGAAAAACAACTACATATGGAACCTTTGGGATCTCTCAAGTATATGATGCTTAAACTAGTTTTGTTATTGGTTTTTCATATTTAAGGTTTCCTTAAAGCAATCTGAAAGAATGAGAACCAAAAGAAAATACTTTATTTACCATTATTAAAATCTCTCAACTTGCCTACTCAATTCTTAAGTGGGTATTGTGTAATCCCCAAACTCAGTTGAATGATAGGTGGATATGGACATCGACCTTTTAAAAGATTACAGTATAACTGTAAGTGAAATTAAGGTGTTCCTGATGAGTGGCCCGTAGCTTTTTGGCTTTTTCCATGTTTGTCCTATATTTTAAAGAAACTGCTTCCAAGTCCAGGGGATTCTCCCTCTACTTCAGTGAAAGTACACACTAGACTTTATTTATTTGGCTGCACTGGGTTGCTGCCACGCAGTCTTTCTCCAGTTGCAGACAGCGGGGGCTGCTCTTGGTTGTGGTGTTTGGGCTTCTCATTGCGGTGGTTTCTCTTGTTGTGGAGCACAGGCTGTAGGCAAGGGGCTTTAATCGTTGCAGTTTGAGGGCCCTAGAGTGGGGGCTCTACTAGAGTTGTGGCACACAGGCTTAGTTATTGCGCAGCAGGAGGGATCTTCCCAGACCAGGGATCGAATCCATGTCCCCTGAATTAGCAGGCAAAATTTTTTTTAATTAATTTATTTTAATTAGAGGATAATTACTTTACAATATTGTGATGGTTTTTGCCATACGTCAGTATGAATTGGCCAATGGTAGACATGTGTCCCCTCCATCCTGAAGCCCCCTCGTACCTCCCTCTCCACCCTATCCCTCCAGGTTGTCACAGAGCACCAGCTTTGGGTGCCCTGCTTTATATTTATACATCAAACATACTGGTTATCTATTTTACATATTGTAATGTATGTTTCAATGGTATTTTCTCAAATCATCCCATCCTCTCCTTCTCCCACTGAATCCAGAAGTGTGTTCTTTACATCTGTGTCTTCTTTGCTGCCCTGCACGTAGGATCATTGGTACAATCTTTCTAGATTCCATATATATGCATTAATATCCTGTATTTATCTTTCTCTTTCTGACTTACTTCTTATTATAGGCTCTAGGTTCATGCACCTCATTAGAACTGACTCAAATGTGTTCCATTTTATAGCTGAGTATTATTCCATTGTGTATATGTACCACAACTTCCTTATCCATTCATCTGCCAAAGGACATCTAGATATGTCCTAGATATTGTAAATAGTAGCAGATGAATTCTTACCCATTATACCACCAGGGAAGTCTGAGTACATACTATATTTTAAAACTATCAACTCTTGGGAATTCCCTGGGGGTCCAGTGGTTAGGACTCAGCTGTCTCACTGCCAGGGCCTCATTTGATCCCTGAAGGGGGAACTAAGATCCTATACATGGCAAATAAGTAAGTAAAATTATCAACTGTTTTCAATCCATTTAAAACAAGATGGAAGTGAAAGTGTTGGTCACTCAGTCGTGTCCTACTCATTGTGATCCTATGGACGGTAGTAGCCTGCCAGGCTCCTCTGTCCATAGGTTTCTCCAGGCAAGAATGAGTAGCCATTCCCTTCTCCAGGGGATCTTCCCAACACAGGGATCGAATCCAGGTCTCCTGCATTTCAGTCAGATTCTTTCTGTCTGAGGCACCAGGGAAGTTCCCAGAAAACAGGATAGGATATAAGTAAATAGGCAGATCTTCATGGTGCTCTCTTTCCATTCCAGAAAAACCTAAAGCATTTTTTTTTTTTTTTTTTTTTCGGCCAAATCTCCACCCCGCTCTTCCAGGAGGGCAGCAAAAACGGTCTGGCGGAGGACTCGCTCATGCACCCCTAAAGCATTTTAATGGCATGGGTTTATCCAAATTGCTTCACATCCTGGTAATTAATGGAAGGGATGCTTACCAACCTGATTCTGAGGAATTAAAGATTGTTGCAAAACCCAAAAAGGTAGTTAACAAAACTGTATTGTATACTTGAAATTTTCTAGGAGAGTACATCTTTAATATCCTTGTTTCTCTCTCTCTCTCTCTGACACACACACGGAACTATGTGAGATGATAGATGTGTTAACCTTATTGTGGTAATCATTTCATAATATATATATGTATATCAAATCATCACATTGTACACCCCAAGTTTACACAATATTATTTGTCAATTATATCTCAATAAAGCTGATGGGGGGAAGCTAATATGGAAGGCTTCTCTACAATATAAACAAACATGTACAGGGTGTTTATAGAAGGGGTGGGGCTGGGAGGAAAAAGAAAATATAATTTTGCAACAAGGTCTTTAAAAATTATTAAAATTGTGAACAGCCTACATTTATATCACAACTGTAGGTTTCTAAATTACATCTTGTATTGGCATTTCTTTCTACTATGGAATTGTGACACACAGATCAAATGCCATTTCAACAAATATAATTATAATAAATAGCAAATTTCAGTTGTGCTTCAGAGAGACAACAATAAGACATCCTGCAAAAGGAGGTAATTTAAACAGCCTTTTGGAGTTTATTCAGTCATTCAGCTCTTCATTCAGTGAATATCCATTATGTAATTATTATCCAAAACATTGCACTAGGAACTGAGGAAACAAATAGAATACAGTATTTCCTTTTTAGGGTCATATTGACCAGTGAGGGAGAGAAATCACTGAATAATTACAGCAATTAGTAAATAGTACCTTAGAGGCATGCACAGGATATAGACGTGCAGTGGGGACTGAGGTTGCTTGTGCTGGGGCATCATCAGAGGAAATTATACTCAAGTTTACTCTTTAAAGATGGAGAAGAGGGACTTCCCTGGTGCTCTAGGGGTTAAGACTCAGCGCTTCCAATGCAGGGGACACAGTTTGATCCCTGGCTGGGGAACTAAGGTCCCACATACCACATGGTGCACCCAAAAAGATGGAGAGGAGTTTGAGATAAGAGGGGAGATATGGGGAAGAGTGGCAAAAGATGAAGTTGGATAACTTAGATGGAAGCAGATCCTGAAGGACTGCATATGCCTTGCTGAAGACTATGGAGTTAGTTCTGCAGGCAATAGGGAGCTAATGAAGACTATTCAGATAAGGAGTTAAGTCTGAGTGGTTTTTTCATAAGGATGACCTGTGCACTGGCATGGATGGGGTGAGACTGGAGGCAGAGGCATTGAGTAGGAAGCTGTAATGATTGTACAGACAAGAATCATGAGGACAGTAGCAGAAAGAAAGAAGAAATGGGGACAGTTTTGAGAACTATTTAGAATTTTGGGGAGTCAAGACATTGGGATAGGTTGAGTGTTTTGGAAAGTGGGAGGTCTCTAAAATGTCTTGCACATTTTCAGCTTGACTGACTGAATGGATATCGATATCATTAACAGAAATAAAAATGTAGGAGGAGGGGGCATTTTGGAGAAAAGAAGCTAAGTCTGGTTTTATAACCAAAGGTTGAGCATTGACTGTGGGATACTCAGAGCTCAAGTAGGCAGTTGAAAATGTAGAACTGGAGTCAGATTGGCCTCATTATTTTGGTGCCCATGATTTTTCTTTTTTTGACCGCACCCGTCTTAGTTGTGCCACACAAGGTCTTCGATATTCGTTGCAGTATGAAGGATCTTTTAGTTGTGCTGTGAAATCTTAGCTGCAGCATGTGGGATCTAGTTCCTTGAACAGGGACGGAATGAAGGTCCCCTGCATTGGGGGGTGCAATATTAGCCCCTGGACCATTAGGGAAGTCCCTTTTGGTTCCCATTCTTGCAAAGAAAACAAGAACCCCTGGAAATACCATCCTCAGTGTCTTTTAGAATAACTTCTTGATAAACTAATGTTCCCTTCTTCTTGGGACTTTGTTATCAAACTATGTAATTTGTTTAAAAGGGTGGAGATATTCAGTGCCTCTCAGAGCTGTCAGCTCAAGGCCAAGTCTTCATAATTCCATACAAAATTATTCATATTTTTCTGAAGGAAAGGCGATGAGAAATGAGATAATATATTAAAGGAAATCAAATAAATTTACAATAAAAGATCATTAGGAAATGAAATCTTGTCAGCCTAGATAAATGGGCTTGATTATTACATTTAAGTCAAACTAAATTACTGTCCATGTATCTATTAAAGCATTTATAAGTGTCAAAAATCGAGATGTTAGGATCCTGACCGTAGGTGTAAAATCAAAGTGATTTTGATAAGTTTAAACAATCTTTTATTGTGAAGGAAAGGAGAATTAAAAATCAGAAAATAATGTAAATATCACAGGAAGGTTTACAGAATTCCTTTTCTTAAACACTGCCAATGATTTGGGAGGGTTAAAAAAGAGACCCTGTCTGCACGATTAAGTGTGACCATCAAATGACTTTAGCTCCACATTAGTGAGGATGAGATTTTAAGTTGGCAAAATGTTTATATTTCCTTCTTGAAGAACTAAGAGGAAACTGCTGAGGTAAATTCAGCATGTAGAGGTAAAAGCAATCTGCTCACTCGCTGATGTTTTCTTTGTAACAGAAAGCTTGGGTCATTATTGCTCCGATTTAAAGAAAATCTCCCTTAATTACATTCTGTCTAACCAGATCCCTTAATTAAGCAATTAATCTCACATTGTTTACTCTCTCCTACAAAGGAAAACGTAAGAAAAATGTGTGTGTGTGTGTGTGTGTGTGTGTGTGTGTTGTTCTTGAATTGAATCCCTTATGGAGCTTTCCAAGGATGACTCTGACACGAGAGAAAGTGTGAATAAAGAAAGCTCTAGATCTGTAAGTTGAATGATATGTACATTTGTACCTATTTACCCCACCTGAAATATGGGGAAAACACTTCCGTCACTTAAACCTCTCATGTTTTCGGTTTCTCTCATTAGCAGAAAAAAAAAAAAAAAAGATGACTAGCCTAGACAACATCCAAAGAAGTAATTGCCAAATCTTGAGAAGTGTTTTTTAAAACAGATTCCTTGGCCTTATACCAGATCGATAAAGCAGGATATTTGAGGAAGGGAGTTTGCTCAGTTTTGTATTTTGTTGGATTCTGTTGGGTTCACGTAAATGAACAGCCATATATGGGTACAACCGCACTCAGCTACTGGTTTAAAAGGCCTGTGAAATTATGAATCAGACATGTTAAGATTCTTGAAAGCAAGAATTCAACAAAACCATATGCATATCTATCCATTCCATTAAATACAAATGTGGTGGCCATTGCAGTTGCCCCCCCCTCCCCCAGCACTACTGCATTCATGATCATCCTGTTCCTCACACCCATGACCCAGTCCTGGACAGTGAGATGTGGAGCCCCTTAAGAAAGGGCCTTGTTAGAAGGCCCTAACGCATTTTCCTTGTTAGAGCTATTCAAACATTCCGTGCATCTTCTTATTGCCCTCCTAGCCCATAGTTTGATTACCAGCTTGCTTAACTCATTCTGGGAACCTACTAGGCAGGCTCTTTGTGTATGATCTCTGATGTCCTACACAGCTCACCGGCCCTAGTGTAAGGCCCTATATCATTCAGGATGACTGTTGCTGCCTACATCAGAAAATTCCAAATCAATTTGGTTTAAACAGTAAGGAATATGGTTATCTTGTATACCAAGAAGTCTAGATTTGTTGCAGGTCTGAGGCTAAATGGATCTGGGGCTCAATAATATCATAAAGGACCGAGGTTCCTTTCCCTTTTCTACACCTCCGTCTTTGGTGTATTGTCTTTATTCTTAACGCTGGATCATGGAGACTGAATACTAGAACTGAATGCTGTAGAATGACTGAAGGCTAATGAGAAGGGACACCTCAATAAAGTTAGTATGTAGAGATCAACATGTCAGTAGCATTTAGGACAAATATGGGCTGAAAGAAAATGAGGGGCCAACTAGGAAACTACAGTAATAGCCTGCATAAAACAGGTGCTTGAATTGGATTAATGGCACCAGAAATGGAAATGGAAGAAAAAGAATATTCCAGAATGGTTCTATATGGAATGATTATATAAGATATGCAATTATACCTGGATATAGACATAAAATAGAAAGAGTAAAAAATTAATGAGAAACTACTGAAGTTATGAGAAAATATTAAATAAACATAAAAGAAGAAATTTATTCATTGACTACTTGCTTTCTTTTTAAAAAATACAGTAATATTCATTATTATGGTAGCTTTCTTTTTAGAAGCTCTGCTAAAAGATAATGGATGTTATATTCTCTGCTAACAAAATTTCAATCATAAATATACATAAAGGCAGTATTTGTATTAAGAAATCTTTATTTGACAAATAATTTGACCATCAAAATGGAATTTATTCCTATTAGGAGCTGTGTTGTTCCTGAATGGGATATGGAAGACTCATTATTGTAAGGATGTTCATTTTCTACAAATTATGTTCTGAGAAATATTCCCAAAGAGCACTTTAAACCCTAAATAAGTAATTCTAAATTTTAAAATTTCATGTGGAAAAAAAATACAAGGAGAGGATCTTTTTAAAATCTTTACAGAAAAATAATGAAGTGGTATCAAGATGACAGAATTTTTATTAATCATGATGAGGTGGAGCAGGTTACATGGCAGGAGGTAGACATGGAAGCTGAGATAGGAATTAGAACGTGTGTTTGAGACAGGTTAATTTGAGATGGCTGTTAAACTTCCAGGAGGACATCCTAAGCAGCGGTTGGATATACAAATCCAGAACTTAGGGGAGGGGTCCAACCCAAGATAGGAAGTGAACGAGAATAGAAAACCAAGTAAAGAAAATGTTTCAAGAAGGAGAGTTGGATCCTCTGTGCCAAATGAAAGCTATAGGTCTATAAGTTAGAAGCAACTGCTGCATTTAGCAACACAGTGGTATGGGTGACAATGAAAAGCCATTTGGATCATGCGAGGACGTCTATGAATCATTATCTTCACTAATGAAATGCAAGAAAGTAAAAATTCTTGCTCTCTCTTCCTGTGGATACTGCCATGTGAGGATGTGATGTCTGGATCTATAAGAGCTATCTTGTAAACATAAGGGGACAAGATAAGGGAAGTCAGAAGACTGACCATGGCACAGTGAAACCATGGAAAGAGCCTGGGTCTCTGTCGACATTCAGAACCACTGACTTAGCCCTGGAACTACTCTGCCTCTGGACTTCCTGAAATGCAAAATAGGAAATGTGGTTTTCGTGTCTTTAAACCACTTTTGGGATACTGAAAAACTCCTAACTAATAATATACTGTATGCAGTCCCTTACCAAATGCTTGCATACACTGATAAATATATCTGACAAAATGGACAAAGACACATCTCTCTCAAATAAATTGTTAGCACTGGGTGAGAATTATGGGAAATCAGCATTACTTCTCGGGAAAAAAATCTTTAAAATATGATAGGTCTCTCATAGAAAAGGTATTGATATGTAAGGGAACTGACTCTACCGCTACTCACAGAACCTTATGGTAGCCTCCCAATCTCCCATTTTGCAACTGTAACCCAGATGAGCCCTTCATGTCCCCCCCTCTTCCACAAATCCTTTATCCTTATGAATTCACTTTTTCCTTAAAAAACAAACCAAAAAAGCTGCAATTGTTGTTTTTTTTTTGAAACTGAGTGACAGGTAACCAAGATCTTATTGCTGTTTTTGAGTGTTTTTCAAAACTTCTATAGTGAAAAAAATTTTAAGTGCCCCAACCCTTGATCCCATATGATGGAAAGATCAGTGCCTTTCCCAAGACTCACTTCTCATGGTCAGTTCTCATTTTAATTTCCTGTTCCCACTTGGTCTACTTGTTTCCTGTGTTTAACATCATCCCAAACATTGCATAAGGCCCTTTTTGCTTTAACTTCCTAAAGACACCTCTAACACAAGGTCAGTATGTATAGCCTACTTGTAATAAAGGCTTGGGGCTAAACACTTCAACAGTTAATATTAGGCATCCTTGTAAAATTTCTGTCATTAATCATCCTTTCTCCTTAGGCCATGACCTCCCAATAGGCTTCTGAGCCCTCTCTCCTATCAAACCACTCAACTGAGTTCCCCACTGAGTTCTTTTTCCAGGCCCCCTTTGCTCCTCTTCCCTGGAAAATTCAAGAATCCCTCACACTTATTGAGCACAACACATCAGCACTCTCTTTGTTTCACCTTCTTGCAGAACTGCCAGAATCACCTTTTCATATGAAAGATATCTCTTAGCTTATTTTGTTAAGTGAAAAAAAAAAAAAAAATCATCTTCCCTGAGATAAACTATGACATTTCCCTGGTAAGATAAAGAGAAGTAGTAGATGCAGTTAGTTTTTATAAATTGCAGTATTTTCCTTTTCACTGTGTCGGAATACATTCAGTAGTCAATGCAACAAGATGTGCACATGGCACAATTTTTGCCTTGATTTTGGATAAGGCCCCATGGCCAATAAGTGCCAAAGTTCATGGCATTCCTAATTAAAGCTAGACCATCTAGGAAGGATTTGACAAAGCAGTAGCTAAAAATACTTTGTGGACCCCTAACCCATCACTTCACCTAAGGAGATAAAAAAAATTGAAGTTGTAAAGGAAGAAAGGATTTATTTGGAGAATTGGTAATGTGCTATGCATTCTGTCCTCCTCTCAATGAGGGAAGGGATGAAAGAGCTTGTGCTTCAGTTAAATCAAGTGAGAAAGGGAGTTTCTTTACCACTGAGAAAGCTCAGCATGTTTCCTGGAGATGTAGAAGCACAGGACTGTCTGGTCGCATTGAAAGAAAACTGAACCCCTGTTACCAACCCTCCTGAGTTGGTCCTCAGCAAAGGTCCTTCTGCTCAGTGTCATAGCCAACAGAACAAGACTTCAGTTTGTTTCAGAAACAAATAAAAGCTTAATTCTTTAATCAAAGAATGGAGAGATGCAAGCTCCTGCTGTAGAGAATAGGCTCTCGACAGGCTGTCAACGCCACTGTTTTACTGGATTCTCAGCGGCAGCAGAGGGTGGAGCTCTTGCAGGTCGGGCGCAGCTGTGCTGCTCATGCTCCAGATCTCAGTGCCAGGAGCCGTCTGCACGTGAACTTGCCACCGCCATCTTGAACTGAGTGGCGGTGCAGCGTCTCTACGTGCCCGCAGAGCTGAGGTGTCAGCCCCGCCATTTCACGCTAGGAACTCCCGTCTGAAGCGCTGGGGAGCAAGGTCTCTGCTTGTGGCACCCTACGAGCAAGTGAACCTGGAGGAAGAAAAAGGAAAAGAAGAAAAGGTTAGACTTTATCACCCAGGTTCTGTTTTTATACCCCAGGAATTATTCATAAGCTTCACCAGTGACAAATCCCTCCTCCGTCTCTTGTTCTGCTCCTCATCCTTGAGGGGCGCTGAGGGGGTGCAGGTCTGTCTTTGTAACTGTGTTCTGCAGATTTGGGTGGTTGTCATAGCCAAGTAGAGGAGCAGAGCTTCTCCCAGCTGCCTTTACATGTGTATATCATCAGGACTCAGCTCAGTGTATTGCTGAGCAACCACTGTTTCTCTAACTTTCTGGAGACAAAGGACACTGGACGATTTAAGATTCATGGTTCAAATATTAGCCAGAGAATATTGGTCATGTGTCAATTTTTTTTCCTAAAAATGCAGGTTTCTAGGTCTTTTGTCCATAGGGGAAAGTGTGCCCTGATGTGGAGGCTCACTGCTGTGGCCTGAATCTCCCTGGTCAACACTTTAGTTTTCAGAAGAGGAGCTTCAGGGAAAAGAGGGTAGTCAAGGGGGTTCCTTGCTCCAGGTTGTCTCTTGGGCGGTTGAGATGCTCTTCACTTGAGTGCGAAGCACCCATGAGGCAACCCCTTGCAGCTTCAGAGCAGAGTGCGTGGTTCAGATCACCAAGTGGGATCTGCTCCACTTAGGAGAGAGCTGGCCTTGTAGGCTGGTCTTCCAGGTTCTTAGGTTCACCCAGTCTCCTGGCTGGAAGGGATATGGAGGGCAAGTTGACACTGATTGCCCAAAGTTAGCATATTCCTTCAGAGTTTTCATCATTTCTCCTACCTGGAGGCATACTGAGTTGTTTCATTTCAAGGGAGATAAATGTCTCTTCTCTCAGGCATGGGGAATGGGTCTACTGTACATGAGTCTGAAAGCACCTAGCTTTAGCCCCCTGGGGCTAACTGCATGCGGAGCAGGGCAGTCAAAAGCAACTTAATCCAGTTTTCCTGAGTTTCCTGATGCAGTTTCCTTAAACAAGAGGCTTATTTCAAGGTCTGACTGGATCTCTATACTTTCCCTAATAATTGGGGTCTCCAGACTGAGTGCAAAGTCCAGAATATGCCCAGGGCACTCGTTATCCCCTTAGTGACTTGAGACACAAAGGCTGGATCATTATCTCCTTCTAGGGATCCTACAAGCCCAAACCTGGGGATTAGTTCTTTTAGTAATGCTTCAGCCACTTCAGCTGCCATTCAGTTGTAGTGGGAAAGGCTTCTATCCACTTGAGAAACATGTCCACTAGCACCAGGAGATACCTGAAGTTTCCCATGCTCTCAGTATGACAGTGTAATCAATTTGCCAGTCCTCTCAGGATATGTCCCTTTGGTATGAATGGGCCTTATGTGGGGGTTTCTCATGTTGGGGTTCTTACTTTTCATGCCAAGAGTTACCATGACCTCAACTAACCAATTAAATAGGGCTTCCCTCCCACAGTGAGTTTCTTTCTTTCTTTTTTTTACACATACATTGGAAATTTATTCTGAATACCGTCCTTGAATTGTCATAGAATATAGGTAATATGAGTCTCATCAATAAAGCACTCAAATCACTTTATGTCTTAGTAAGTAAACACTCTGGGTCCAGAAGGATAAACACATTATAATAATAAATACAGCTCTTATGTAAATGCTGTCACAGAAATGTTTTTAAGATAGATATCTCAAACAAGTCCTTTAGGTTCCTAAAAGTTATCAGTAGGTCACAGCTCCCACAGTGAGTTTCTTGATGAGCCTTCCTCATGGCTTGACAAGCTGAAGCTGGGGGACAGTATTTCCCATGTTCATTGAATATCCACTCATGGCTACCCACTCCAGTATTCTGGCCTGGAGAAATCCATGGACTGTATAGTCCATGGGATCGCAAAGAGTCAGACATGACTAAGCGACTTTCACTTTCACTTTCATGGCCTCCTAGATCTCTTGAAGCCCCATTTTCAGGCCTTGTCTAAGTCTTCCTTTGTGTAGACTGGGGAATAATTGAATGGATCTGGCCTTCGAGATGTAAGGGATAGCTGCCTAGTTACTGTTCCAGGCTCACACTTTTGACAGTTGTGTCCACCTTCTTGTTTCCCTTTATTATCTCTGCATTCGCCTTTTAGTGTTCCTATGATAAGTCACTTTATCGTAAATCACTTAGGCTTCCCTGGTGGCTTGAATGGTAAAGAATCAGCCTGCAATGTGGGAGACCTGTATTCGATCCCTGGGTCAGGAAGATCTCCTGGAAAAGGACATGGCAACCCACTCCAGTATTCTTGCCTGGAGAATTCTATGGACAGAGGAACCTGGCAGACTACAGTCCATGGGGTCACAGAATCAGACACAACTAAGCGACTCACACTTTCACTTTTCATGATAAATCACCATCACCTTTTCTAGAATCTGTACTGTTTCTAAGAACTTCAGTATGCTTCAACCATGTTTCATGTATTTATTCTCCACAGTCAGCATAACATGTAAGATCTTCCTTGTCCTGATCTCTAAGGCTCAGGTGAGACCTATCAGCTCCATCTTTTGGGCAGAAATCCCTGGAATAGGCTTCTTATTTCTGTGACTTGGGTCTGGGAGGTTACTGCATGTCCCAGCAGGATTTTTCCCTCTCCTAAAACTGCTCCTACTTGTGAACCATTCCTCTTTAGTGTTTGGGAGAGGCTTACTTCTTAGTTTGGGGGCAACTGGAATAGGTCATGTCTATGATTTCTATACAGTCATGCCCCAGGGGTCTGTTTCTAAGGGTAGCAGGGTGGCAGGATTTAGCATGTGACAGGTTTTTATGGTAGCCACTGGGCTGTCTAAAAGCATAGCCTGAACTTGAATCGACCTTCTGAGGGATAGCCTTTCTGTTCCCTTCTTGTGTGTGTCTCTCAGTCACGACCGACTCTTTGCGACCCCATGGACTGTAGCCCACCAGGCTCCTCGGTCCGTAGCATTCTCCAGGCAAGAATACTGGAGTGGGTTGCCATTTCCTCTGTTTCCTTAGAACTTACTAAAGACTTAACCCTGGCGTGAAGTCCATACAGTGATTGTTAACTTTTCAGCCTCCTCTAACAGATTGCTGCTGTCCATAGGCCATCCCCTAGTAGTTTGATCAAATTGTTTAAAGAAATAAAAGTTATGACACCTACTTAATGGTTCATCTAAGGCTGGAAGAAAAAAATAGTCTACAGAAAGTGTTTGATGCACTTGTGCATAGTAATCTATACTTATCTAGTATCAGGAATGGAGTTTGTAGGCTAGGCTATGACAAACACACAAAGAAAAACAACACTCAGCAAACTAGAAATAATGATAAGATCACTGAATCTGGCCTAAAGAAAAGTTCTGTTTTGCCAATATTCTTTGGTTTATTTTGTTCACTGGTTGATGTTGGTTTTTGTTACGGTTGTCATTAGTAAATATACTGTGGATATGATTTCATATCTGATAGTCTTTTAAGCCAATTTTTAAATCTAGCTTTTATTATAAAATGCATAAGTGTAGCTACTGAATGGGAGAAGGAAATGGCAACCCACTCCAGTATTCTTGCCTGGAGAATCCTGTGGATAGAGGAGCCTGGTGGGCTGCCATCTATGGGGTGGCACAGAGTCAGACATGACTGAAGCGACTTAACAGCAGCAGCAGCTACTGAATAGGGTGACCAGAAGTTTGTAAATAAAATTCTATCTAATTATTTTAGCTACTTCAAATGGGTAGATTTAGTCATTATAAAAACATCTATAAATGACTAGTGAAAATTTAGAAATGAATAAGGACAATTAAGATGACCAAATATAGCCTTAAGACAGAGAGATACCCAAAACTGTCATCTAATGAATGGTCTTATAGTAACTTTATAACATAAAAGTGTTGTTCTGAATAGAGTAAATTTAAAAATTGAACATTAATAATGTTTCAGGATTTTAAATAGAAAAATTATGTATCTGAAAAACACAAATAAGAATTTTTCAACCTTTGGGTTCTAATGATGTAATTTGGACCACCCATTTTTCTGAAGACAACTAGAAAAGAACAAAATGATGAAAAAAGACTACTTGCAAGCATTGAAAAGCTAACAAGGAAGTAAAATTATCGGCTTTTGTTAAAGAAAATGTGTAAATCAATAAAGCATAAATACAGTAAAAGCAAAATTTGTCCTTAAATTTAATCTTGTTAAAATTTCATGATTTTTATGTATAAATACGCATTTGATTTGTTTTTGCCTAGTATCAGATCAGATCAGATCAGTTGCTCAGTCGTGTCCAACTCTTTGGGACCCCATGAATTGCAGCACGCCAGGCCTCCCTGTCCATCACCAACTCCCGGAGTTCACTGAGACTCACGTCCATCGAGTCAGTGATGTCATACAGCCATCTCATCCTCTGTCGTCCCCTTCTCCTCTTGCCCCCAATCCCTCCCAGCATCAGAGTCTTTTCCAATGAGTCAACTCTTCGCATGAGGTGGCCAAAGTACTGGAGTTTCAGCTTTAGCATCATTCCTTCCAAAGAAATCCCAGGGTTGATCTCCTTCAGAATGGACTGATTGGATCTCCTTGCAGC
>NW_011494952.1:2909143-2909356 GCF_000754665.1 Bison bison bison | reverse complement strand
TTTTCCTATTTGGAACCAGTCTGTTGTTCCATGTACACTTCTAACTGTTGCTTCCTGACCTGCATACAGATTTCTCAAGAGGCAGATCAGGTACTCTGGTATTCCCATCTCTTTCAGAATTTTCCACAGTTTATTGTGATCCACACAGTCAAAGGCTTTGGCATAGTCAATAAAGCAGAAATAGATGTTTTTCTGGAACTCTCTTGCTTTTTC
>NW_011494952.1:2908306-2908678 GCF_000754665.1 Bison bison bison | reverse complement strand
GGGACCGGATGCCATGATCTTCGTTTTCTGAATGTTGAGCTTTAAGCCAACTTTTTCACTCTCCACTTTCACTTTCATCAAGAGGCCTTTGAGTTCCTCCTCACTTTCTGCCATAAGGGTGGTGTCATCTGCATATCTGAGGTGATTGATATTTCTCCTGGCAATCTTGATTCCAGCTTGTGTTTCTTCCAGTCCAGCATTTCTCATGATGTACTCTGCATATAAGTTAAATAAACAGGGTGACAATATACAGCCTTGACGAACTCCTTTTCCTATTTGGAACCAGTCTGTTGTTCCATGTACACTTCTAACTGTTGCTTCCTGACCTGCATACAGATTTCTCAAGAGGCAGATCAGGTACTCTGGTATTCC
>NW_011494952.1:2905392-2908206 GCF_000754665.1 Bison bison bison | reverse complement strand
CATAGTGATGCTTTCCAAGGCCCACTTGACTTCACATTCCAGGATGTCTGGCTCTAGGTCAGTGATCACACCATCTTGATTATCTGGGTCGTGAAGATCTTTTTTGTACAGTTCTGTGTATTCTTGCCGCCTCTTCTTAGTATCTTCTGCTTGTGTTAGGTCCATACCATTTCTGTCCTTTATCGAGCCCATCTTTGCATGAAGTGTTCCTTTGGTATCTCTGATTTTCTTGAAGAGATCCCTAGTCTTTCCCATTCTGTTGTTTTCCTCTATTTCTTTGCATTGATCACTGAAGAAGGCTTTCTTATCTCTTCTTGCTATTCTTTGGAACTCTGCATTCAGATGCTTATATCTTTCCTTTTCTCCTTTGCTTTTTGCTTCTCTTCTTTTCACAGCTATTTGTAAGGCCTCCCCAGACAGCCATTTTGCTTTTTTGCATTTCTTTTCCATGGGGATGGTCTTGATCCCTGTCTCCTGTACAATGTCACGAACCTCAGTCCATAATTCATCAGGCACTCTATCTATCAGATCTAGGCCCTTAAATCTATTTCTCACTTCCACTGTATAATCATAAGTGATTTGATTTAGGTCGTACCTGAATGGTCTAGTGGTTTTCCCTACTTTCTTCAATTTCAGTCTGAATTTGGCAATAAGGAGTTCATGGTCTGAGCCACAGTCAGCTCCTGGTCTTGTTTTTGCTGACTGTATAGAGCTTCTCCATCTTTGGCTGCAAAGAATATAATCAATCTGATTTCAGTGTTGACCATCTGGTGATGTCCATGTATAGAGTCTTCTCTTGTGTTGTTGGAAGAGGGTGTTTGCTATGACCAGTGCATTTTTTTGGCAAAACTCTATTAGTCTTTGCCCTGCTTCATTCCGTATTCCAAGGCCAAATTTTCCTGTTACTCCAGGTGTTTCTTGACTTCCTACTTTTGCATTCCAGTCCCGTATAATGAAAAGGACATCTTTTTTGGGTGTTAGTTCTAAAAGGTCTTGTAGGTCTTCATAGAACCGTTCAATTTCAGCTTCTTCAGCGTTACTGGTTGGGGCATAGACTTGGATTACTGTGATATTGAATGGTTTGCCTTGGAAACAAACAGATCATTCTGTCGTTTTTGAGATTGCATCCAAGTACTGCATTTCAGACTCTTTTGTTGACCATGATGGCCACTCCATTTCTTCTGAGGGATTCCTGCCCACTGTAGTAGATATAATGGTCATCTGAGTTAAATTCACCATTCCAGTCCATTTCAGTTCGCTGATTCCTAGAATGTTGACATTTACTCTTGCCATCTCTTGTTTGACTGCTTCTAATTTACCTTGATTCATGGACCTGACATTCCAGGTTCCTATGCAATATTGCTCTTTACAGCATCAGACCTTGCTTCTATCACCAGTCACATCCACAGCTAGGTATTCTTTTTGCTTTGGCTCCATCCCTTCATTCTTTCTGGAGTTATTTCTCCACTGATCTCCAGTAGCATATTGGGCACCTACTGACCTAGGGAGTTTCTCTTTCAGTATCCTATCATTTTGCCTTTTCATACTGTTCATGGGGTTCTCAAGGCAAGAATACTGAAGTGGTTTGCCATTCCCTTCTCCAGTGGACCACATTCTGTCAGATCTCTCCGCCCGGACCACATTCTGTCAGATCTCTCCGCCATGACCGGCCCGTCTTGGGTTGCCCTGCGGGCATGGCTTAGTTTCATTGAGTTAGACAAGACTGTGGGCCTAGTGTGATCAGATTGACTAGCTTTCTGTGAGTATGGTTTCAGTGTGTTTCCCCTCTGATGCCCTCTTGCAACACCTACCGTCTTACTTGGGTTTCTCTTACCTTGGGTGTGGGGTATCTCTTCACAGCTGCTCCAGCAAAGCGCAGCCATTGCTCCTTACCTTGGACGAGGGGTATCTCCTCACTGCCGCCCTTCCTGACTTTCAATGTGGGATAGCGCCTCTAGGCCCTCCTGCACCGGGCAGCCACGGCTCCTTGGACTTGGGGTTGGTCCTCCCGGCCACCGGCCCTGGCCTCGGGCATGGGGTTGCTCCTCCCGGCTGCTGCCCTTGGCCTCGGGCTTGGGATGTGGGGTATCTCCTCCTGCCAGCTGCCCCTGGCCTCGGGCTTAGAAACGTGGGATATCTCCTCCCAGCCACCACCCCTGACCTCGGACGCAGGGTACCTCCTCTCGGCCACCCACCCTGACCTCGGATGCGGGGTAGCTCCTCTCGCCTGTTCCTCTGCTGTTGCAGTCTGGTCCTCCCGACTTCTGCTCCTGACCTTGGACGTGGGGTGGCTCCTCTCGGCTGTGCTTAGCATGTCCGTTGCAGCCGCCAGGCCTGTCAGATCAGATCAGATCAGATCAGTGGCTCAGTCGTGTACGACTCTATGCGACCCCATGAATCGCAGCATACCAGGCCTCCCTGTCCATCACCAACTCCCGGAGTTCACTGAGACTCACGTCCATCGAGTCAGTGATACCATCCAGCCATCTCATCCTCTGTCGTCCCCTTCTCCTCCTGCCCCCAATCCCTCCCAGCCTCAGAGTCTTTTCCAATGAGTCAATTCTTGGCATGAGGTGGCCAAAGTACTGGATTTTCAGCTTTAGCATCATTCCTTCCAAAGAAATCCCAGGGCTGATCTCCTTTAGAATGGATTGGTTGGGTCTCCTTGCAGTCCAAGGGACTCTCAAGGGTCTTCTCCAACACCACAGTTCAAAAGCATCAATTCTTCAGCACTCAGCCTTCTTCACAGACCAACTCTCACATCCATACATGACCACAGGAAAAACCATAGCCTTGACTAGACGAACCTTTGTT
>NW_011494952.1:2894996-2905292 GCF_000754665.1 Bison bison bison | reverse complement strand
GTAAGCATCTTTAATTTCATGGCTGCAGTCACCATCTGCAGTGATTTTGGAACCCAGAAAAATAAAGTCTGACACTGTTTCCACTGTTTTCCCATCTATTTCCTATGAACGGTGGGACCGGATGCCATGATCTTCGTTTTCTGAACGTTGAGCTTTAAGCCAACTTTTTCACTCTCCACTTTCACTTTCATCAAGAGGCCTTTGAGTTCCTCTTCACTTTCTGCCATAAGGGTGGTGTCATCTGCATATCTGAGGTGATTGATATTTCTCCTGGCAATCCTGATGCCAGTTTGTGTTTCTTCCAGTCCAGCGTTTCTCATGATGTACTCTGCATATGCCTTGGCCCAAATCAAATGGCGGCTCAGGGGCGGATCCAAGTCACTTCTCAGCCCACCACAGTCACGAAGGGGTTTGCCTAGTATACATACTTGTAAATACTTTATTTTCTATTTTCCTTTTTGGTTACACTAAACAGTATTATGAACAATTTTCCATGAATACATAATCTTTCATCAGGTGGTAACACCATAATTTAATCATTTATTGATAAACTTTAGGTTTCTCTTAATTTGGGGATAATATATATTGTTTCATGGCATCATGAAACAAGATCATGTCATCCAGTCCCATCACTTCATGGGAAATAGATGGGGAAACAGTGGCTGACTTTATTTTTCTGGGCTCCAAAATCACTACAGATGGTGATTGCAGCCATGACATTAAAAGACGCTTACTCCTTGGAAGGAAAATTATCATCAACCTAGATAGTATATTGAAAAACAGAGACATTAGTTTGTCAACAAAGGTCCGTCTAGTCAAGGCTATGGTTTTTCCAGTGGTCATGTATGGATATGAGAGTTGGACTATAAAGAAAGCTGAGCACCAAAGAATTGATGCTTTTGAACTGTGGTGTTGGAGAAGACTCTTGAGAGTCCCTTGGACTGCAAGGAGATTCAACCAGTCTATCCTAAAGGAGATCAGTCCTGAGTGTTCTTTGGTAGGACTGATTTTGAAGCTGAAACTCCAGTACTTTGGCCATCTGATGTGAAGAGCTGACTCATTTGAAAAGACCCTGATGCTGAGAAAGATTGAGGGCAGGAGGAGAAGGGGACGACAGAGGATAAGATGGTTGGATGGCATCACCAACTCAATGGACATGGGTTTGGGTGGACACCAGGAGTTGGTGATGGACAGGGAGGCCTGGCGTGCTGCGGTTCATGGGGTCGCAAAGAGTCGGACATGACTGAGCGACTGAACTGAACTGAACTGAATATATTGTTTCACCATCCATAGTCCTGAGTGCTTCTTTGATTATTAAAAAGATTAAGCTCCTAGAAGTGAAATAACTGGATCGAAGGGTATTAGAAACTATAAACCTGGTGTATGTTATAAAACTTCCCTCCAGAAGAATAATACTAATATTAAATTGCTAGCAGCATTTTTGAAGAGTGCTTGTTTTATTGTAGATTTGTCAACACTGGGTGTTAACTTTGTTTCATCATTCTCAATTAATTATAAAGTAATAATGTTCATCAATTAATTAGGCAAATATTTATCAAGTGTCTATCTAAGTATAACTGGCAAGCAAAAACAGATTCAGTCTCTGGTTCTTGGAGTATGTAATTTGATATAAGAGATAGATATTGAATAAATAATTATACAAATTTAAAATAATTACAAACAGACAGATACATGCACTGAAGAAAATGGAGTACTGTGAAAGTGGTTAGAGATAAGGGCCAAGAGATAACTGGGGAACTTGGCATGGGGTTGGCATGATTGAATTTGAATTTTGAAAAGTACCCTCTTATTGAGATATGGAGAGTTGAGTCAGGGAAGACCAGCTGATCTGTTTCCTCAGGAAAGAGAAAACAATAGTTCCACCTAGAGTACTTCAATAGGAAGTTGAGAAATTGAGGAGCATATTGTTGATATTTTAATCTGAATGTTTTTAGTATGATTGAATACTTTTGCATGTGTTTATTGGCATTTTTGTGTTTTGTGTCTGAGAAAGCAAATACGAGTGTGAGAGAGCACTAGAGAAAGAGAGCAAGAGGGAGATTTACCCTACTTCTTGTTTTTCCCTCATTTTCAGTTGAGGTTTTGAGTATTTCCTTGATTGATTTGTGAAAGTCTTTATTGATGACTGTGTTTCCATTGTAACGTTCTAAACAACCGAAAACCTAGGGGATTAAACTACAAGCACCCATTTCTCCTATGTGGGCCCACAGATTGGCTGGGGAGGCTCTGCTTCAGGCTTACATGGGTACAGGTGTGTTCCGTATCTTTCCTCAGACCAGTGTAGTCTCAGAACATGCTTATGCCCAAGACAGATGGCCAAAGCATGAGGTCAGACCAAACCATGCAAGTCTATGAAAAGCCTCTATTTTTTTCATGTCTGCTAACCTGCCATCAGCCAGAGCAAGTCAGGTGGTGAATCCAGGTGGCCCTACTTATACCAGTAGAGCCAGGAAATTACTCCACCTATTTTACTTGGAGGATCAGCCAAATACAGGGCAAAATGAATATCGTGTAATCCTATTACGGAAAGGGTATAACTGAGAACAAAGCACAGAGAGGAACTGGGAACAATAACCTGATCTACCAAAGGATATTTGTCATTTGTTCCTTTCTTTTTTTCCATTTTGAAGAAATACATTTCTTTTTATTTTTATATTTAAATTTTACTGGAATAAAGTTGATTTACAGTGTTGTGTTAGTTTCAGATGTACAGTAAAGTGATTCAGTTATATATATATACAAATATTCATTTTTCTTTAGATTCTTTTCTCATATAGGTTATCACGGAATACTGAGTACTATTTCCTATGCTATACAAGTAGGTCCTTGTTAGTTACCTATCTTGTATAAAGTATCTGTGTTCATCCTAAATTCCTGATTTATGCCTCCCCACACCGGGGGGCCAGTTGTAAAGAATCAATGCAGTAGACTTGGGTTCAGTCCCTGAGTAGGGAAGATCCCCTTGGAGAAGGAAATGGTAACCCAATCCAATGTTCTTGCCTGGGAAATCCCATGGACAGAGGAGCCCTGTGGCCTACAACCCATAGGGTTGCAAAGAGTAGGACACAACTTAGAGACTAAACAACAACAACCCCTCCCCAGGTTTCCACTTTGGTAATCAAAAGTTTGTTTTGGATATCTGTAAGTCTGTTTCTGTCTTATAAACAAGTCTATAAGACTTGTTCATATCTATTTTAAAACTAGATTCTGCATATAAGTGATGTCATATGGTATTTGTCTTTCTCTGACTTCACTTAGTATATTAATCTTTAGGTCCATCTGTGTTGCTGCAAATGGCATTATTTCATTCTTTTTATGGCTGAGTAATATTCCGTTGTGTATATGTACCACATCTTTATCCATTCCTCTGTTGATGGACATTTAAGTTTCTTTCATGTCTTGGCTATTGTAAATAGTGCTGCAGTGAACACTGGGGTGCATGTATCCTTTTGGATTACAGTTTTCTCTGGATATTTACTCAGAAGTATGATTGTTGGGTAATTGGAGAAGGCAATGGCAACCCCTCCAGTGTTCTTGCCTGGAGAATCCCGGGGACGGGGGAGCCTGGTGGGCTGCCGTCTATGGGGTCGCACAGAGTCAGACACGACTGAAGCGACTTAGCAGCAGCAGCAGCAGGGTAGCTCTATTTTTAGTTTTTTAAGGAACCTCCGTACTGTTCTCCATAGTGGTTATAAAAGTTACATTCCCACCAACGTCTAGGAAGGTTCTCTTTTCTCCACACCCTCTCCGGCATTTATTGTTTGTAGGCTTTTTGATCATGACCATTCCAACCGGTGTGAGGTGGTGCCTCATTGTAGTATTGATTTGCATTTGTCTAATAATTAGTGATGTTGAGCATCTTTTATATGCTTTTTAGCCATCTATATGTTTTCTTTGGAGAAATGTCTAGTTAGATCTTCAGCTTATTTTTTTAATTGGGTTCTTTTTCTTTTTTTAGAGCTGAATGAGCTGTTTGTATATTTTGGAGATTAATGCCCTGTTGGTCACTTTTTAAGTATTTTCTCCCATTCTGTTGTTTGTCTTTATGCTTTATGGTTTCCTTTGCCGGGCAGAAGCTTTTAAGTTTAGTTAGGTCCCATTTGTCACTTGTTCTTTATATATGTACCAATATTTTTCCACAGGATTTCATTTGTCATCAATTTTTAATGATATTCAAAAGTTTTAAATTTGTATTTAATTCAAGTTATAGATGCTTCCTTTGCATGTTACTGCATTACTTATAGGTTTAGAAAATCTTTGCCTATTCTAGGTTCGGATAAATATTTGCTTTAATATTTTGCTAATAGTTTTTATCATTTTATTTCTACACACAGCTGTTTAATTTATTTGAAATTTATTAGGGATATATAATGTGAGGTAATGACCTAATTTATTTTTCCCAAATAGGAAATCAGTTGCTTAAAAATGTTTTAATGAAAATATTTGTGTACAATGTGAAGAAAAGTACCTTGCTGAAGGCTATTAATGAAATAAGCTTTAATGAAAAAATGTGGCATATTCCCGGATGTGTGTGTGTTACTCTCTCAGTCATGTTTGACTCTTTGCGACCCCATCAACTGTAGCCTTCCAGGTTCTTCTGTCCATGGAAGTTCTCTGAGCAAGAATACTGGAGTGGGTAGCCATTCCCTTCTCCAGGGGATTTTCCTGACCCAGGGATCGAAACTGGTCTCCTGCATTGCAGGTGGATTCTTTACCATCTGAACCAGCAGGGAAGCCCATATTCCTGGATGAGAAAGTTAAATATTATGAAGTTGTTAATTATAATTGCTATGCAAATCCAATAAAAATCCCAACAGGATAGTTTTATGCCTGACAAGAAAAATAGAAAGTGTCTAGAAGAATAAGCAGATGAGAACAAGTTTTGAAAAGAAGTAAACTAAATATTTTTAATTGTAATTACTAAATATTATGTTTAGATGTCAAAATAGAAAAGAATAAAATAGGTCAAAGTAAATAAGCACTAAATATATCATGCAGGAGAAACATTAAATCAATGGGGGGAAAGAACATTTATTTTTAATAAAATAAGAGACAAGTTTCTTTAGGGAAATAATTTGGTCAATAAATTTTGCTAGTTATCCATCTGGAGGGAATCAACAACAACAACAAAATTACGGCGATATATCTTTCATACACCAAAATAAATTCCAAGCAAGCTGAAGTTATAAAGTGAAGCTGCTCAGTCGTGTCAGACTTTTTGTGACCCCATGGACTGTCGCCTGCCAGGCTTCTCCATTCTTGGGATTCTCCAGGCAAGAATACTGGAGTGGGTTGTCATTTCCTTCTCCAGGGGATCTTTCCCACCAGGGATCAAATCTGGGTCTCCCGCATTGGAGGCAGGCGCTTTACCCTCTGAGCCACCAGGGAAGCCATACTCAAAAATTAAACAATGAAAATAGAAAAATATTAAAATATTTGTGTAAGTTCAGACCTTGGAGTCATTCATAAGGAAAAGAGAAATGCATATAATAAACAACTGAGAAATGTAGTTACATAAAAACTTAAAGGATCTATATGGCAAACAGATGAAAAACCTCTAGAGACAAGGAATATCTTGGTGAAAACAATGGCAATATATGTGGGAAAGAGTTCATATCCTTTGTACAAATAGAGCTTATAAAAATTGATCAGAAAAAAAAAAAGACCAAAAAAAACCCTCAATAGGAATAAATGATAAAAGACTAAAAATGTAACATTATAAAATTTCAAACTTCATTAATAAAGAAAAGGTCTTTTAAGTTAAAGAAATCAGGACTCAGATTAGTATCAGCAACAACATTAAAAGTCAGAATCTTAGTTCCCTGACCAGGGATCAAACCTGCAGCCTTGGCAATGAAAGTGCAAAATCCTAGCAACTGGAGTGCCAGGAATTCCTATATCTCAATTTTGAAATGTCCAAAAAAAAAAAAAAAAAAGGTGGTACATCCAATTTGAAAGAATAAGCAATTGATGTACACACCATTCTGAATGAATCCCCAGAGAATTATCCTTTGTAAATAAAATAGTCAACCCTGAAAGGTTACATTAAGTGTGTTTTCATTTTATACAACATTCTTGAAATGACAAAATTATAGTGATGGAGAAAAAAGTTGTTTTCAGAGGTTCAAAATGGGGAAGGGGCAGAAGGGAGGTGGATGTGCCTATAAAAAGACAACATGAGAGATTCCTGTGGTTATAGCAATGTTTTATATCTTGACTAGATCCATGTCATTATCTTTTTTGTGATATTATAGTGTAACTATAAACTAGTATAATAGTTTTACAAGATGTTGCATAAAAGGGAAACGCTACCCACTCCAGTATTCTGGTCTAGAGAATTCCATGGACTCTATAGTCCATGGGGTCGCAAAGAGTCGGACATGACTGAGCAACTTTCACACTCACTTTCACTCTGCATATAAGTTAAATAAGCAGGGTGACAATATACAACCTTGACGTACTCCTTTCCTTTTTTGGAACCAGTCTGTTGTTCCATGGTCCAGTTCTAACTGTTGCTTCTTGACCTGCATATAGATTTCTCAGGAGGCAGGTCAGGTGGTCTGGTATTCCCATCTCTGGAAGAATTCTCCACAGTCTGATGTGATCCACATAGTCAAAGGCTTTGGCACAGGCAATAAAGCAGATGTTTTTCTGGAACTCTCTTGTTTCTTCGATGATCCAACAGATTTGGCAATTTGATCTCTGGCTCCTCTGCCTTTTCTAAAACCAGCTTGAACATGTGGAGTTCTCGGTTCACGCATTGTTGAAGCCTACCTTGGAGAATTTTGAGCATTAGCTTGGTAGCATGTGGGATGAGTGCAATTGTGTGGTAGTTTGAACATTCTTTGGTGTTGCCTTTCTTTGGGATTGGAATGAAAACTGACCTTTTCCAGTCCTGTGGCCACTGCTGAGTTTTCCAAATTTGCTGGCATATGAGTGAGTGCAGAACTTTAACAACATCATCTTTTAAGATTTGAAATAGCTCAGCTAGAGTTCCATCACCTCCACTAGGTTTGTTTGTAGTAATGCTTCCTAAGGTCCACTTGACTTCAGACTCCTGGATGTCTCGCTCTAGGTGAGTGATCACACCATCATGGTTATCTGGGTCAATGAGATCTTTTTTGTATAGTTCTTTTATGTATTTTTTCCACCTCTTCTTAATATCTTCTGCTTCTGTTAGGTCCATACCTTTTCTGTCCTTTATTGTGCCGATCTTTGCATGAAATGTTCCCTTGGTATCTCTAATTTTCTTGATGAGGTCATGAAATGTTCCCTTGGTATCTCTAATTTTCTTGAAGAGGTCTCTAGTCTTTCCCATTCTATTGTTTTCCTCTATTTCTTTGCATTGATCACTAAGAAAGCCTTTTTATCTTTCCTTGCTATTCTTTAGAACTCTTCAGGCAGATGGGTATATCTTTTGTTTCTCCTTTGCCTTTTATTTCTCTTCTTTTCTCAGTTATCCTCAGAAAACTATTTTGCCCTTTTGCATTTCTTTTTCTTGGGGATGGTCTTGATCCCTGTCTCCTGTACAATGTCACGAACCTCCATCCATAGTTCTTCAGACACTATCAGATCTAATCCCTTGTATCTATTTGTCGCTTCCACTGTATAATCATAAAGGATATGATTTAGGTCATACCTGAATGGTCTAGTGGTTTTCCTACTGTGTTCAATTTAAACCTGAATTTTGCAATAAGGATTTCATGATCTGAGCCACAGTCAGCTCCTGGTCTTGTTTTTGCTGACTGTATAGAGCTTCTCTATCTTTGGCTGCAAAGAATAAAATCAATCTGATTTCGGTATTGACCATCTGGCGATGTCCATGTGTAGAGTCATCTCTTGTGTTGTTGGAAGAGGATGTTTCCTATGACCAGTTCATTCTCTTGGCAAAACTCTGCTAGCCTTTGCCCTGCTTCATTTTGTACTCCAAGGCCAAACTTGCCTGTTACTCCTGGTATCTCTTGACTTCCTACTTTTGCATTCCTGTCTCCTATGATGAAAAGGACATCTTTTTTTGGTATTAGTTCTAGAAGGTCTTGTAGGTCTTCATAGAACCATTCAACTTTAGCTTCTTTGGCATTAGTGGTTGGGGCATAGGCTTGCATTACTGTGGTATTGAATGATTTACCTTGGGAATTGAACAGAGATCATTCTGTTGTTTTTGAGATTGCACCCAAGTACTGCATTTCGGACTCTTTTGTTGACTATGAGGTCTACTCCATTTCTTCTAAGGGATTCTTGCCCATAGTAGTAGATATAATGGTCATCTCAATGAAATTCTCCCATTCAGGTCCATTTTAGTTTACTGATTCCTGAAATGTCAATGTTCACTCATGCCATTTCCTGTTTGGCCACTTCCAATTTACTTTGTTTTATGGACCTAACATTCCAGGTTCCTATGCAATATTGTTTTTTACAGCACCAGACTTTATTTCCATCTCCAGTCACATCCACAGCCGGGCATTGTTTTCACTTTGGCTCCTTCTCTTCATTCTTCTGGAGCTATTTCTCCACTTATCTCCAGTAGCATATTAGGCAACTACCAACCTGGAGTGTTCATCTTTCAGTGTCATATCTTTTTGCCTTATCATGTTGTTCATGGGGTTCTCAAGGCAAGAATACTGAAGTGGTTTGCCATTCCCTTCTCCAGTGGACCATGTTTTATCAGAACAAGATCACTGTTATTATTTTGTAGAACTGCTTGTGAATCTTAAAATAAAATGCTTAAGTTTTAAAATGTACCTGATATGATACCAGTTATGTGAATTTTTAGAATAGGCAAAATTAACTTCTGGTTTTATAAGTCAGAGCAGCAATTACTTCTGGGTGGAAGGAGGAGAGGAATTGACTGGGAGGAGGCATGGGGGAACCTTCTGATTTTCAAGAAAAACAACTGTGTCTTGGCAATCACAGTAAGCTTTGTGGCATAATAATTTTTTAAGTTAAAAAAAAATTTTTTTTGTCTATGCCACTTAGCTTGGAAGATCTTAGTTCCCTGACCAAGGATTGAACCTGGGCCCACGGTAGTGAAATCACTGAATTTTAAACTCTGGACCACCAAAGAATACCCTGTGGTGTTTTAACCCACCCAAAATCCACACACCACTTCCTAACTCAGTAGTAGCCTTGAAAATAATAGCCCATGTTCCCATTAACAGAAGCAGCAAACAGTCTTCACTTATGAAGAATTGTCCTTGGTCTGATCTGTCTGGTGGCTCCCTGGGAGACTCACTTAAAAGGCTTAGCTTCATTTTGCCTGATTGGAAACTCAGTGCTAAAGCTGCTACTCAGGGGGCATTTGTCTAAAACATTTATCGACAAGTGTTTAAGTTATTGCTACCTGAGCCAATGAATAACAGCACAAACAGTAGATTGCCCAAAAATCTTAGGAGTAAAGGCCTGGGAATGAGATTTTCTTAAGACCTTTGAAAAGCTCCAGAATACTTCTGGAAATCTAGAATAATAGGGTTATAAATATAGAATATTCTATAAATGTAGACTATTCTGTAAATCTAGAATAATAGGGTTATCCACATGCTCAGGAAAAGACCAGAGAAGGCCCTAAGCTCTTACCTCTGGCTGAGCTCAAGCCTATAGACAAAGAGGAAGTAAAGGCTAAGGCAGAGTTGTAAATTACCTGGCTGAATGCTGAAGGCATGCCATAACACACATACACTGAGCCCTTGTGAGGACTGAGAGAATTTTCAATTCTAAGCATTTAAGAGAGGGCAGTTGGCAACCCACTCCAGTGCTCTTGCCTGGAGAATCCCAGGGACGGGGGAGCCTGGTGGGCTGCTGTCTATGGGGTTGCACAGAGTCAGACATGACTGAAGCGACTTAGCAGCAGTAGCAGCAAACATTTAAGAAAAACTCTAATTGTTAACCGATTGCTAATCTAATGGAGGGCTTCCCTGATGGCTCAGACAGTAAAGAATCTGCCTGCAATGCAAGAGACCCTGGTTCGATCCATGGGTCAGGAAGGATCCCTCAGAGAAGGAAATGGCTACCCACTCCAGTTTTCTTGCCTGGAAAATTCCATAGACAAGGCTGGTGGGCTACAGTCCATGGACATCGCAGAGTTGGACACTTTCACTTCACTTTCAATCTAATGGAACAAACATTACAGGGACTTCACATGGCAAAGAATATAGACTTTATAAAATTGGTTTGGTAAAGTCACTAAACAAACAACTATCAGATCAGATCAGATCAGATCAGTCGCTCAGTCATGTCCGACTCTTTGCGACCCCATGAATCGCAGCACGCCAGGCCTCC
>NW_011494952.1:2872378-2894718 GCF_000754665.1 Bison bison bison | reverse complement strand
GGCGCTCAGCCTTCTTCACAGTCCAACTCTCACATCCATACATGACCACAGGAAAAACCATAGCCTTGACTAGACGAACCTTTGTTGGCAAAGTAATATCTCTGCTTTTGAATATGCTATCTAGGTTGGTCATAACTTTCCTTCCAAGGAGTAAGCATCTTTTAATTTCATGGCTGCAGTCATCATCTGCAGTGATTTTGGAACCCAGAAAAATAAAGTCTGACACTGTTTCCACTGTTTCCCCATCTATTTCCCATTAAGTACAATTGCACTCATCTCACATGCTAGTAAAGTAATGCTCAAAATTCTCCAAGCCAGGCTTCAGCAATATGTGAACCGTGAACTTCCTGATGTTCAAGCTGGTTTTAGAAATGGCAGAGGAACCAGATATCAAATTGCCAACATCTGCTGGATCATGGAAAAAGCAAGAGAGTTCCAGAAAAACATCTATTTCTGCTTTATTGACTATGTCAAAGCCTTTGACTGTGTGGATCACAATAAACTGTGGACAATTCTGAAAGAGATGGGAATACCAGACCACCTGATCTGCCTCTTGAGAAATTTGTATGCAGGTCAGGAAGCAACAGTTAGAAGTGGACATGGAACAACAGACTGGTTCCAAATAGGAAAAGGCGTACGTCAAGGCTGTATATTGTCACCCTGTTTATTTAACTTATATGCAGAGTACATCATGAGAAACGCTAGACTGGAAGAAACACAAGCTGGAATCCAGATTGCCGGGAGAAATATCAATAACCTCAGATATGCAGATGACACCACCCTTATGGCAGAAAGTGAAGAGGAACTCAAAGGCCTCTTGATGAAAGTGAAAGTGGAGAGTGAAAAAGTTGGCTTAAAACAAACAGCTATAAGCAGCAGCAAAAGATCTCGAAAGGGAAGCAGAAGATGATTTCCAGAGTTACCACTCTGGAAATTATTCAATTTCTAGTTTTCATTAACATGTGTGTGTGTGTGTGTGTATATATATATATATATATATATATATATCTCAGTTCAGTTCAGTCACTCAGTCATGTCTGACTCTTTGCGACCATATGGACTGCAGCATGCCAGGCCTCCCTGTCTATCACCAGCTCCCAGAGTTTACCCAAACTCATGTCCATTGAGTCAGTGATGCCATCCAACCATCTCATCCTCTGTCGTCCCCTTTGACTCCTGCCTTCAATCTTTCCCAACATTAGGGTCTTTTCAAATGGGTCAGTTCTTCGCATCTGGTGGCCAAAGTATTGGAGTTTCAGCTTTAACATCAGTGCTTCCAATGAACACTCAGAACTGATCTCCTTTAGGACAGATTTATATATATGTGTATGTGTGTATATATATACATATATATACACATATATATATGTATATATATGTACAAGCCATTCAAAGAAACAAGAAATATGGCCCTAGGGGACTTCCCTGGTAATACAGTGGCTAAGACTCTGCTTTGCCAATGCAGGGTTCCATCCCTGGTCAGGGAACTAGATCCCACATGCTGCAACAAAGACCCGGTGCAGCCAAATTAAATGCATAAATATTTTAAAAGAGAAAGAAATATGACTCTAAACAACAACAAAAAGAAAGCAATCAGAAATTATCTCTGAGAAAACTCAAACATTGGATGTACTAAACAAAGACTTTAAATCAGCTATTTTAAGTATATGTTAAAGGCTAAAGGGACTCATGTTTAAAGAACTCTAGGAAAGATAGTTCTTTAGAATAAGAATGATACCTAACATAATGGAGAATATTAATAAAGAGGTAGAAATTATTTAAAAGGAAACAAATAGAAATTCTAGAGTTGAAAATTATACTACCTGAAATGAAAAATTCATTAGTGGAATTCTCAAACATTGCAATGAGAATATACAATGGTTCAGCTACTGTAAAAAACAGTTTGAAAGATTCTCAAAAAGCTAAACATAAAATTATCAAATAAGCCAGCAATTCCACTCCTAGGTATATACTTGAGAGAATTGAAACATATGTTCACAGATAAGCACATATATCAATGTTCATAGCTGAATTATTTATAATAGCAAAAAGGGGAATAAATACAAATCTCTTCTGCTGCATAGACCACATTTATCCATATAATGGAATACTACTCAGTCATAAAAAGAAACAAAGTAGTGATACATGCAACATAGATGAATCTTGAAAACACTGCTATGAAAGAATCCAGGCACAAAAGGGCAAATATTGTATGGTTCCATTGGTATGAAATGTGCAGAATCAGTCAATCCATAGAGACAGAAAGAAATTAAGAGTTTTCCAGGCATCGGGGAGAGAAGGTTGGGAAGGCCTGCTAGTAGGCATGGAGTTTCATTTGGGGATGATGGAAATGATCCAGAATTCATTAGTGAAGAGTCTTCATAACCTTGTAAATATACTAAAACCCACTGGACTTAACATTAAAATGTTGAATTTTATATGAATTCGTAGTAAAAAAATTGCAAAGAATAAAGTGAAGGAATTACACAGGATAGACATTTTCCTTACACTGAAAAATCTTGAAATATTAAAAGCTACTCTATATTTATCCTCAATGGCCCTCCACTCTTGGTATCCCTTGGTAGGGGCTCATCCTCCTAGTTTAAATTGGCATTCTTGTTTTAGGTAATTGAATGGAGGGAGTTTCCAAAAAGGGACAAAGAACACATACAAATTGTTTCTTAAGCAAAAGTCAAATGTTGCATAGCATGTCCATTTACAGCCTACTGGTCAGAATGAAGCATATGGTCTCTCAGTAAGGGAAGCTGGAAAATCCAGAGTTTATTTCTAATATCAGCAGCAATATCACCAGCTTAAAACTCTGCTAATTTTGCTATTGTGAAAGAGAGTAAGAATGGATAATTATTATTAAAGTAACTAATAAGAGATGCTTAGAAAACTAAGCATGTATTTTAAAGGCCGTATTTCATTCCAGAAATAGTAAAATCGTACTTAAAAAGAGAATGCAAAATTACTATACTACATGTATTATTTACATTGTTACAAAAATCAAACACCAAATATGGATTAAGAAAACTCTTTTACTTTACAATATTGTAGTGGTTTTTGTCATGCATTGACATGAATCAGCCATTGGTGTGCAGCCTCCAATTAAAATAAGTTAATTAATAAAAAAAAAAAAACTTTTATATATTAGGAAGAGGAGTGTAGAGAAGTGAGAAAGAGTGTGAATTCCTCATCTTGTCTCTGCTTTTGAATATGCTATCTAGGTTGGTAATAACTTTCCTGCCAAGGAGTAAGCGTCTTTTAATTTCATGGCTGCAGTCACGATCTACAGTGATTTTGGAGCCCAGAAAAATTAAGTCTGACACAGTTTCCACTGTTTCCCCATCTGTTTCCCATGAAGTGATGGGACCAGATGCCATGATCTTAGTTTTCTGAATGTTGAGCTTTAAGCCAACTTTTTCACTCTCCTCTTTTACTTTCATCAAGAGGCTTTTTAGTTCCTCTTCACTTTCTGCCGTAAGGGTGGTGTCATCTGCATATCTGAGGTGATTGATATTTCTCCTGGCAATCTTGATTCCAGCTTGTGCTTCTTCCAGCCCAGTGTTTCTCATGATGTACTCTGCATATAAGTTAAATAAGCAGGGTGACAATATATAGCCTTGGCGTATTCCTTTTCCTATTTGGAACCAGTCTGTTGTTCCGTGTCCAGTTCTGACTGTTGCTTCCTGACCTGCATATAGGTTTCTCAAGAGGCAGGTCAGATGGTCTGGTATTCCCATCTCTTTCAGAATTGTCCACAGTTTATTGTGATGCACACAGTCAAAGGCTTTGGCGTAGTCAATAAAGGAGAAATAGATGTTTTTCTGGAACTCTCTTGCTTTTTCTGGAACTCTCTTGCTTTTTCCATGATCCAGCAGATGTTGGCAATTTGATCTCTGGTTCCTCTGCCTTTTCTAAAACCAGCTTGAACATCAGGAAGTTCACGGTTCACATATTGCTGAAGTCTGGCTTGGAGAATTTTGAGCATTACTTCACTAGCATGTGAGATGAGTGCAGTTGTGCGGTAGTTTGAGCATTTTTTGGCATTGCCTTTCTTTGGGATTGGAATGAAAACTGACCTTTTCCAGTCCTGTGGCCACTGCTGAGTTTTCCAAATTTGCTGGCATATTGAGTGCAGCACTTTCACAGCATCATCTTTCAGGATTTAGAATAGCTCAACTGGAATTCCATCACCTCCACTAGCTTTGTTCATAGTGATGCTTTCTAAGGCCCACTTGACTTCACATTCCAGGATGTCTGGCTCTAGGTGAGTGATCACACCATCGTGATTATCTGGGTCGTGAAGATCTTTTTTGTACAGTTCTTCTGTGTATTCTTGCCACTTCTTAGTATCTTCTACTTCTGTTAGGTCCATACCATTTCTGTCCTTTATCGAGCCCATCTTTGCATGAAATGTTCCCTTGGTATCTCGAATTTTCTTGAAGAGATCTCTAGTCTTTCCCATTCTATTGTTTTCCTCTATTTCTTTGCATTGATCTCTGAGGAAGGCTTTCTTATCTCTCCTTGCTATTCTTTGGAACTCTGCATTCAGATGCTTATATCTTTCCTTTTCCCCTTTGCTTTTTGCTTCTCTTTTCACAGCTATTTGTAAGGCCTCCCAAGACAGCTGTTTTGCTTTTTTGCATTTCTTTTCCATGGGGATGGTCTTGATCCCTGTCTCCTGTACAATGTCACGAACCTCATTCCATAGTTCATCAGGCACTCTATCTATCAGATCTAGGCCCTTAAATCTATTTCTCACTTCCACTGTATAATCATAAGGGATTTGATTTAGGTCATACCTGAATGGTCTAGTGGTTTTCCCTACTTTCTTCAATTTCAGTCTGAATTTGGCAATAAGGAGTTCATGATCTGAGCCACATATATATAAATGCATGTTTAAGTGTATAAATGTATGTAAAAATACAATGTATGTAACCATTCTTTGATACTTTTAAAATTTTATAAAAGATTAATAGCAGTTTTCATTAATCTTTTTTTTCATTCATAAATCTTTTAATTCCCCAGTCAACACATTATAAACTTTAATGTAGATAATAATAGTAATAATGCTAAATGGCTTATTCACCAAACTGAATTTCCTTTAAAATTTTTCCCTCTTCTGACTGTTAAAGTCTTTCATAGTCTCAGATAATAACCTCAAGTAGAGAAGAAACTTTATTTAAGGCTTGCATTTCTTTGACTGCCTTAAAGTTACTATTTTTTTTGGAATGTCTTTCTTGACTATTGTTTCAACTTCAAATTCTCCTTTGAATCAAACTCTATGAATAATTCATAGTGGCTAAATAAATGGGATTAGTGCTTTAGCTTTCAGAGTCTACAAATCTTATCATCAAGGAAGATGTAGTTTTCCAATGCTGGTCCCCCAGGAATGACAACCCAACTTGCAGCCAGCAGGTTCTCAGGTTCTTTGATCCAGTAGTTTTAATACCTGAAGGTCATGTCACCAAACAGGATGTCACCTCGCTCATCACGTTGCTAGCTTCTTTTTCCACATTCCAGTGCTCACCCTGTCATCTCCTAACCTGTAACTTTATTTTCAGCAGCCACAGCCCTGGAGTCTCAGATGCTTTTAGAAATAGCTCATTATCAGTGGTGTTGTAACAGCAGTTAGAAACTGAATGACATTCAATTAAAATGATATTAGCAGCTCAGGAGTGATTTTGTTTAATTTACTCCTACTCAGATGTAAAAACATTAGCGACTTTTTTAATTGGACCTCATAATGTCTAACTCCTACTCGAATGCAATGAAATTAAAGACTTTGGTGTCTAAATACCGCTTAATTTACTCCTACCCATCTATAATGACATTAAAGATGCTTTAGGGTAGATATTGTTTCCAATCAATTTTATTCAAAAGAAATCTGAGCTCACAGGTACTATTATTAAGCATATAATAAAATCACACAAGAAATATATCTTTACAACTGGGGATAGGGTGCTTTCTAGTAATATTAAAAAGTCATCATGTTCATTTTAATGCAAGGATATTAAAAAGTAATATCTTAAATACAAGATTTTATAAAGTTTTCAATTGTTTAAGCAAATATATGAGTTACAGCCTGTTAAAGAAATGTACATTGTTACATATAAATTTGAAGTGAATTTTATTCAATTATGGTATGCAGTTGGCTTATGCCTGAAATTTTGATTTCTTATGAAAGAAAATTTACCTTAAACATGATGAGAGAAAAGCATTTTTTCAATTCAATGTTAATAATTTTAAAACTTCTTTCCCTATTGTCAGTTTTAAAAATGATTATTTTGAACCTTTATTTTCCTGAAAAGGGTATTTTTAAACACAGAAGGATTTTTAGTTAAAAATCCTGTGAGTAGATTCAAAAAATAGCTGTGGAGAGTGGGAATAAATACTATTGTCAATTATAATAACTAATATTTATAAACTTCCTACTATGTGCCAGACACTGTTCTGAGCATATTAAATGTATAAGCTCACTAAGAATTAAGTAACATTCTTAGTTTACAGATTAAAAACAATAAAATGATGAATGTTGCTGATAAAATTCTTTGGGGTGCCTTTAGTTGGAGGAGCTCCATAGGAACTTCTTAGCCTGTAATGGGAAATCCTCTCCCATAAAATTAGTTAAAAAAAAAAAAAAGAAAAAGAAAAAAAAAATAGTTAAGCAAATTTGATGGTATAAATGAAAATTGAGCAACAAGTGTACACACACATGCACGGGATATTTCAGCCTGGAAATACAGCTTTCTTTATTTATACACTTAGGAATAATTTCTCAATATGTTTTCTTTGGAGAAAAGAGTTGATGATATGTTAAAAGACTTAACACTAATGATACTGATGTGCCTGGATGTGTCCTGAGTGCACCTTCTAATTGTGCTCACAAATGCTCACAGTGTTAAAGGACAGAATTTTAGTCTTTCCGATAGTGATGCATTGGCTGAAATGCATGGCTCCTCCCAGGCAGGAAGGCAAGGCCTAAGGTTAAGAAATGTTTTAATAATGGATGTCAGGGCAATTGTGCAGCTTCCTGGGTTTGAATCCTAGCTCTATCGCTTTTTGGTTTTTTGATCTTTAATTCTCTAATCCTCACTTATCTGTCAATGAGAATGATAAGTTCCATTGTTTTTCCCCAAAATACTACTCACCTCATGTATTTTATTTAGATGATTGCCATGCAATACATTAATAATTGTTTAATATACACACTTGGGAGTCATCCTAGATCAATTGATCTCTCTCTCTTTCTCTCCACATCAGTGAATCACCAGATCTATTTTTTTTTTTTAATTTTATTGAGGTTTATTTGATTTATAATGTTGTGTTACTTTCAGGTGTACAGCAAAGTGAATCTGTTATACAAATTCATATATCCTCCCATTTTACATTCTTTTCCCATACAGGCCATTATATTAGTGGAGTACTGATTAGAGTTTCCTGTGCTATATAGTAGGTCCTTATTAGGTATCTATCTTATATATGTATATGTCAACCCCAGGCTTCCAATTTATCCCTCCCCCACCTTTACTCCCTGATGGTTATACATTTATTTTACATATGTATACATATGGTTATACATTTATTTTCTACATCTGTACCTCTATTTCTGTTTTGGGGATAAATTCATCTATAGCTTTTTTTTAGATTCCATATATAAGTGATATCATATATGTCTTTTTCTGTCTTACTTCACTCAGTATGGCAAGCTCTAGGTCCATTCATGTTGCTACAAGTGGCATATTTTGTTCTTTTTTGTGGCTGAATAATATCCCATTGTATATATGTACCACATCTTCTTTATCCAGTCATCTGTTGATGGACACTTAGGTAGCTTCCATGTCCTGGCTATTGTAAATAGTGCTACAATGAACATTGGGGTGCATGTATCTTTTAAAATTATGGTTCTCAGAGAGTTCCAGAAAAATATCTATTTCTGCTTTATTGACTATGCCAAAGCCTTTGACTGTGTGGATCACCACAAACTGTGGAAAATTCTGAAAGAGATGGGAATACCAGAGCACCTGACCTGCCTCTTAAGAAACCTGTATGCAGGTCAGGAAGCAACAATTAGAACTGGACACGGAACAACAGACTGGTTCCAAATAGGAAAAGGAGTACGTCAAGGCTGTATATTGTCATCCTGCTTATTTATATGCAGAGTACATCATGAGAAATGCTGGGTTGGAAGAAGCACAAGCTGGAATCAAGATTGCCGGGAGAAATATCAATCACCTCAGATATGCAGATGACACCACCCTTATGGCAGAAAGTGAAGAGGAACTGAAGAGCCTTTTGCTGAAAGTGAAAGAGAAGAGTGAAAAAGTTGGCTTAAAGCTCAACATTCAGAAAATGAAGATCATGGCATCTGGTCCCATCATTTCATGGCAAATAGATGGGGAAACAGTGGAAACAGTGTCAGACTTTGTTTTTTGGGGCTCCAAAATCACTGCAGATGGTGATTGCAGCCATGAAATGAAAAGACGCTTACTCCTTGGAAGGAAAGTTATGACCAACCTAGATAGCATATGGAAAAGCAGAGATACTACTTTTCCAACAAAGGTCCGTCTAGTCAAGGCTATCATTTTTCCAGTAGTCAGGTATGGATGTGAGAATTGGACTGTGAAGAAGGCTGAGTGCCGAAGAATTGATGCTTTTGAACTGTGGCGTTGGAGAAGACTCTTTAGAGTCCCTTGGACTGCAAGGAGATCCAACTAGTCCATTCTAAAGGAGATCAGTCCTGAGTGTTCATTGGAAGGACTGATGCTAAAGCTGAAACTCCAATACTTTGGCCACCTCATGCAAAGAGTTGACTCATTGGAAAAGACTCTGATGCTGGGAGGGATTGGAGGCAGGAGGAGAAGGGGACGACAGAGGATGAGATGGCTGGATGGCATCACCGACTGGATGGACATGAGTTTGGGTGAACTCCGGGAACTGGTGATGAACAGGGAGGCCTGGCGTGCTGTGATTCTTGGAGTCGCAAAGAGTCACACACGACTGAGGGACTGAACTGAACTGAACTGGATACATGGAGGAATGGGATTGCTTGATCATATGATAGCTCTATTTTTAGTTTTTTTAAGGAACTTCCATACTGTCTCCATAGTAACAATACCAGTTTACATTTCTACCAACAGTGTAGAAGGATTCCTTTTTCTCCACACCATCTCCAGCATTTGTTGTTTATAGACATTTTGATGATGGCCATTCTGACTGGCTTGGAGTGGTACCTCACTGTAGTTTTTATTTGCATTTGTCTGATAATTAGTGATGTTGAGCATCTTTTCATGTGCTTTTTAGTCATCTGTATATCTTCCTTGGAGAAATGTCTGTTTAGATCTTCAGCCCATTTTTTCAATTGAGCTTTTGTTTTTTGTTTTTTGACATTGAGGTGCATAAGCTGTTTGCATATTTTAGAGATTAATCCATTGTCAGTTCCTTCATTTGAAAATATTTTTTCTTATTGTCAGGACTGTTTCATTGATGGTTTCTTTTGCTGTGCAAAGTTTTAAAATATAATTAGGTCCCATTTGTTTACTTTTGTTTTTACTTTAATTATTCTAGGAAAAGGATTAAATAAGATCTTGCTGCTATTTATGTCAGAGAGTACTCTGCCTATATTTTCCTCCAGGAATTTTATAGTGTTAGGCCTTACATTTAGCTTTTTAATCCATTTTGAGTTTATTTTTGTGTATGGTGTTAGGGTGCGTTCAATATTTTACATGTAGCTGTTGGAAAAGGCAATGGCACCCCGCTCCAGTACTCTTGCCTGGAAAATCCCATGGATGGAGGAAAGTGGTACGCTGCAGTCCATGGGGTCGAGAAGAGTCGGACAGGACTGAACAACTTCACTTTCACTTTTACTTTAATGCATTGGAGAAGGAAATGGCAACCTACTGCAGTGTTCTTGCCTGGAGGATCCCAGGGACGGGGGAGCCTGGTGGGCTGCCATCTGTGGGATCGCACAGAGTCGGACACGACTGAAGCGACTTAGCAGCAGCAGTCCAGTTTTTCAAGCATTGCTTGTTGAAGAGACTATCTTTTCTCCATTGTATATACTTGCCTCCTTTGCCATAGATTAGGAGACTATATGTACATGGGTTTATCTCTGTCTTATTCTATTGATCTGTATTTCTGCTTTTGTGCCAGTACCATACTGTTTTGATGACTATAGCTTTGTAGAATAGTATGAAATCAGGGAGCCTGATTCTTCCAGTTCCACTTTTTTTTTTTCTCAAGGTTGCTTTGACTATTCTGGGTCTCTGTGGGTTTTGTTTGTTCTTCTTTCTCTAGTTACTTTAGGTATAAACAGAGGTTGTTTGAGATTTTTCTTGTTTCTTGAGGGAGGATTGTATTGCTATAAACTTCTGTGTTAGAACTGCTTTTGCTACATCCCATAGGTTTTGTATAATCATGTTTTCATTGTCATTTGTCTCTAGGTATTTTTTAATTTCCTCTTTGATTTCAGTATTATTTAGCCTTCACATGTTTTTGTTTATTTTTTTTACAGTTTTTTTTCCCTGAAATTCATTTCCAATCTTATAGCATTGTGGTCAGAAAAGATGCTTGATATGATTTCGATTTTCTTAAATTTTCTGAGGATTTATACCACATCTATTTTATCTCTTAAATATCACTCATTCAGAACACTTTAATTGCAGTGAGATACAATAGAATATATGTGATAATAGAACATGTAAATGAACATTCATTCACCCAACGTTTTTATAACTCCAGCTTTTTGCCAGGAGGTGCTAGGTTGCCAGAGATGAAGTAGTGATAATCTTTGGATTCAAGGAGTTCCCTGTCCAGTAGAAGAGATAAGCAGTAAAATCCCTGGTTCCAGTATGGTATGATAAAAGCCTTAACAGCACTACAGGAATATGGTCATGCCTTGGTGCAGACAATATCAATTAGAGGTACATCTGGCTGCATGTAACCCAACTACAGTGATTTTACAAAATATGGGTTTGCGGAAACTCTAATCACTACAAATTTAAGAGGCAGCACTTCCCTGGTGGTCCAGTGGCTAAGACTGCACTTTGAATGCAAGGGACCTGGGTTCAATCCCTAGTCAGGGAACTAGATCTCACATGCTGCACCTAAGACCCAGCACAGCCAAAAAAAAAAAATTGAACAGGCAGTTTTGAGGGAATCACTGTGATTTGGTATCTGGATAATAAATACCGATTTTCCCTTCTTAAAAATGTTTGAATTCCAAGCACAGCTTGTCATCATAAATTTACGCACTTCTGGATGGTTATCATTGTGTCTCATACAACTTCACCTATAAACAGCATATCTCTACTTTCCTCTACAGAGGCATGAGTTCTAATTACTCCTCAAACCACACCCACCAAGAGAATTTCATGGCCAAATCATATCAGTGATACCTTCCAGATTTTATAGAGAGCCATTTACACTCAAACCAAAAAATAGACTGAAACAATGTTCTTTACATAGATAAAAATGTATGTTGTGGTAAATATACCAAAAAAGGATAAATAGGAAAAATCAAAGATTAATTTTGTCTCTTTTAAGAGTAATAGTTTGTTATTTTTTTTTAAAGATCATAATTAAGAATATCAACCATGAAAGTACTGCGTTTGATGTATCATTTCCAATGGTGTGTCTGATAGAATTCTAGAAGTCAATTTCTTATACATTAGTTTGATTTTTGGCTCTCTTATTTTTCACAGTGGTGGTTCTCTGCTATAGAGAATGAATTTCCCTGTGCCTGCTGCTGCTGCTAAGTTGCCTCAGTCGTGTCCGACTCTGTGCAGCCCCACAGATGGCAGCCCACCAGGCTCTGCCATCCCTGGGATTCTCCAGGCAAGAACACTGGAGTGGGTTGCCATATCCTTCTCCGATGCATGAAAGTGAAAAGTGAAAGTGAAGTCGCTCAGTTGTGTCCGACTCTTTGCGACCCCATGGACTGCAGCCCACCAGGCTCCTCCGCCCATGGGATTTTCCAGGCAAGAGTACTGGAGTGGGGTGCCATTACCTTCTCCGTCCCTGTGCCTAAAGAGAGAAAAAATAACAGTAATAATTGTAGTAGCACTAGTAATAGAGGTAGCAGTAGTATCAGAGGTACTAACAGTAGTAATACTCGTTAGTCACCATAACAGCAGAAATAGTATTTCTCCAGTTTTGAGCTCATCCATTATCTTGGTACCACTAGCCCTTGCCAGAAAGTTTACCCACCGTGATTTCTGGGAGTTCCCAAGAGGCTCTCACAAGCTCTTAGCTCTGAGGGTCACATACAGTTTCCCTCCTGCTATGGACTAAAGTCCTCCCAAAAGCCATATGTTGAAGCTCTAATCACCAATGTGATGGTATTTGGAGATGAGGCCTTTAGGAGGTAATTAAGGTGATGCCTTAATTTTAGGTGATGCCTTGAGGGTCAGACCCCCATGATGGGAGTGGTACCCTTAGAAGAAGAGGAAGAGAGACCAGTTCTCTCCCTCTGCCACCTCCACAAGTGAGAACTCAGTGAGGAAGTGGTCTGCGAGCCAGGAAACGGGTCAGTGTCAGGAACCAAATCTGCTTACACCTTGATCTTAGGCTTTCAGTTTCCAGAACTGTAAGAGATACATGTCTGTTGTTTAAGTCACTTAGTCTACGGTGTTTGTGGGAGCAACCCAAACTAAAACACCTCCTCTCTTGCTCCAGCTCCTATGGCCATAGATGAGGATCCAGAAAGCCCCAAAAGCCCCGTTGAGAGCTGATATCTCTGCCATGGGTGGAACACTAATGCCCCTGAACTTGGAAGTCGTACTCTGTCACATGAATCCTATAATATCCCACTGGCCATTGGGATACTTTTCAGACAATCGTAGTTACTTTTGAATCATGGCCCCTTCCCCAAGGAATCAGACACAGGTTCATCAGGCCCGGCCAAAGGACATTCTGGCTCGTCTCCACTTTGCTCAGCTAGAGTCTAGGGTATCATCCCACTGTTATGTCTCCAGAACTGTCCAGGCACCTGCCATATAGAAGGCCCTCAATACAAGAGGGGTTTGTGGAATGAGTGAACACACAAGCATTCATTTTGGAAGGGCCCTCCTTTCTTTCCTAGGAGATCTCTTGGTCCCTCAGGCAAACAGTATCCTATAAGAGAATTATTTGTGAGGTAGAAGGACATGTGTTATTATCTCCATTTCATGGTTGGAGAAACTGAGATGCAGAAAGGTTTAGTGACTTGTCTAGGAGCCCCACAACCTCACTATGTTTACTGAGGGCCTTACATAATTTTTTGGTTGGTTGTTGTTCTGTTTTGTTTTTCTTTATATGACTGAAGCACCTCTCCTTAAACAGCTTTTTAGCTCAGCATTTATTCTGAGGAAACAGGGGAAGTCATGTATTTACAGACTGGAAGAGGATTAACAGAAAAGTTCATGGTGAAAAAGCCCACTTTTTGAAAGTCTGTGACCACACTCCTCCCAAAGAATGCCCAAGGGCACTCAAGCCATTTACTTCTCCTTAGAATAAGAAGAGAGTGTGAGCCTTGTAAAGTTTCCCACACTGCCTGACCGGGCAAGCTTTTCTACAAGGAGAAAGGAACTCTGTATTAGCTCCAGTTTGGTTTCTGTGCTTCCGCTCTGAATGTTCAATTGTTAGGCGAGATTCTGAAGTGTATAAATATGTAATTATACTGCACAGCCAAAAATAAATAGGTTGAGTTTATGGTGAGGATCTGTTTTATTTTGAACCCCTAATTTCTAGTTACACAATTTACACTTTGGATTTCTCATGATTTGTGGAAATACACATTTTACATTCCCAAATCTGTTTTCATTTGAAGTGTTTAAAAATGGAGTGATTTAGGTATTTTACTTTACAGTTTTGTACATGTATTTCCTTGCATCATATAAACAACTGCATTTTAGAATTAGCCTCAACAAATATTTTAATGGGTCTATTTTTCTGTGACTGGTAAAACCAAGATGCTTGTATGAATACCAGTCATTCAAGAATTCCATGATAAATGAAGCATCGTCACTGAGCCTCACTGGTGAAGTGTTCTGCTTCCCTTCTATTACTTGATTTTCATACTTCACTGACAAGCATAGTGTATTGCATTGGGTTTGAAGAGCATACTTTGAAGGTTAAAAAAGCCATCTAAGTATATCCTCAGGAGTCATCACTTATATATAATAAAAGATAGAAACAAGAGGAGTGGACAAGGAAGTTAATGTTAACCAGGCAATGGCACATATTAAGCACGAAGTCAGGCTTCCTAACTCCTTGATTCATGCTGGAGGGACAAAGGTGAGTTACTATTCTGGCGAGTAAAGCTATTGTGTTGCTTTATATGATAAATGTAACACGTATCATAGGTCTTTAGCAACTGTGAAAGACTGAAAAATCTTATTTTCATAATTGCCCCATTTGAAGTTGTCATAGGTCGATGGCCTTTGGCCTCGTCTTGTGGGTCTTCAGAGTCCTCCCACGCCTGCACTTCCTTTCTTTTCATCTTCCCTCTTGAAAGTCAAAAGCCCCATCTTTGAAGACCAGCACTGGCACTATGCTACAAGGAGCCTCTGCCTTCCAAATGCAGCGGAGAGGCCAGGAGGAGGTCCCCCGGTGGTAGAAGGCTGTGTCCTCATGGGTCCCAACTGCTCAAGCTAGTCAGGAAAGCCGCTGGGCTGGCCAGCTGTTGGGATATTTGGTGTCATGGAAATAAAGGAACTACTTAACAGTTCTTTTCTCTCTCCTCTTGGAGGGTATAGGCACAGAATAGAAGACAAAAACAGAAAAAATAGCAGCTACATGGGCATTGGATTTGAGGAGAATGCTTTGGCCAGAGGGTTAAAAGAGGTTGTTGGATTTATTATCTTTTCATTATAAAAAAGTAAGTGGAAAAATTATTTAAAAACAAGTGTAAGGGAGTTCCCCGGTGGCCTAGGGATTAGGATTCAGGGCTTTCACTACCATGGTCTGGGTTCAATCCCTGGTCAGAAAACTGAGATTCTGCAAACCATGTGGTTCAGCCAAATAATAAAAATAAAAAATAAGAGTAAGTGAAATAAGTCAGACAGTGAAAGATAAACACTATTATGATCTCTCTTATATGTGGAAACCTAAAAAACAAACAAAAAGCAAGCTATGTGATAGAACAGATTGGTGGTTGCATGAGACGAGGGGAAGGCATGGGGAAGGTTAGGGATGGGGTAGGAGAAATGGGTGAACTTATTTTTTGGTTTAAATAAATTGAATAAAAATTTCAATAAGATAAGTATACCAACAATGAAACTTCCAATGATCTGTAAAAATAGGTAAATCACAGTGATAGGAGGATTAACTGCAATCAGAGAATAAGTGAATCAGTGAATTAGATTAATACTCCATAAAATTTCTTCTATGCTATGTCTTTTATTAAAGCTGCTACATTATAAGCAGCTAATCTTCTGGGCTTAAATTTTATCTCCTTCCACAATTCTAGCTTTATTAGATGTACTGACATGAAGCAAAAAACTAAAACTTTCCCTCAAAGAAGAGAGGAAATTTAAAAAATATTTATCATTTGTTTGGCTGCACTGTCTTGGCCGAGGCACTCCCAACCTTTTGGTTGCAGTATGTGGGATCTATGAATAGTTCCCTGACCAGGGATCAAATCCAGGCCCTCTGCAGTGGGAGTGTTGAATCTTAGCCACTGGACCACCAGGGAAGTCCCAAAAGAGGAAATACTGAAGGGGAAAAAAAGTCATGGGAAAGTGAAATAACCAGATCAGGTGAGCTGTGCTAAATTGCTAGTCACACTCTGCTCGGGCAGAGACACATGGGTGCAGGAAAGGCGAGTACCATCTCAACTAGTCAGAGAGAAGGAGGTGTGTACAGGGAAGCGGAGGAGGAGGACACGCAAACGGGTCCTATAACCGGACGGGAAACTGGGTTCCTAATCATTCTTTGTCAGTCACATTTCTTTACTCTTGTTTTTACAGTTATTTCAGAGAGTAAAATGACTATAAAATTGTTCTGTTCAGCATCTAATTGCATTTCTTTTTTTTTAAAGCAAGAGTTTGTGTGGTAAAAGTTCATATTTAGTAAAGGCTTTCTCTGTGCTCACCCCCATACTCAAACCTTCTCCAAAGTCTCCTGGTGGTCTGCTTACGCTTTTACGCAATTATTATATTCTCTTCATGATACCGTCATTTCAGGGCATGCTGCACACTCAGTTCCACGAGGGAAGGCACTGGAGCTTTTGTACCGCTATGCTTCCACATCACCGACCCAAGACTGTATCCACAAATTAAAATGAACAGTTGATGAATTGGGACTTGATGACTTGCTTACAAAATATGCCATCTAGGCAGCAACTTGTGATTTAGCAAAAGGGTCCATAGTAAATGCTGAGAAAAAAATATATTTAGGGATTTAAAACCGAATGGTTGTGATAAAATGTCTTATTATTACTTTTGACTGCACCAAGTCTTAGTTGGGGCACCCACGATCTTCAGCTGTGGCATGTGGGATCCAGTTTCATGACTAAGGATTGAACCTGAGCCCCCTCCTTGCATTGGGAGCATGGAACATTAGCTACTGGACCACCAGGGAAGTCCCTATATTGATTTTTTTAAATTTTTATTTATTTATTTTTGGCTGTGCTGGGTCTTCATTTCTTGAAGGGCTTTTTTCTCTAGTTGCAGTGCTCAGGCTTCTCATTGCAGTGGCTTCTCTTGTTGCGGAGCTCAGGCTCTAAGGTTGCGCGGGCTTCAGTAGTTGCGGCTCCCAAGCTCTAGAGCACAGCCTCAGTAGTTGTGGTGCACGGACTTAGTTGCTCTGGGGCATGCGGGAAATTCCCACAACAGGGATCATCAAACCAGTGTCTCCTGCATTAGCAGGCAGATTCTTTACCACTGAGCCACCAGGGAAGCCCTGTATTGATTGTTTTTAATTAATGTGCTTTGTAAATCAGGGACAGTCAATTTTATAAAATAAACTATTATTTTAAAATAATTGTTATAATTACTTCTAGGCAAACTATAACTAAAAAGCAGAGGAAAGGGAGGGATGTATATATACCTTCTTCAATCTTTCTTAAGAACAGTAAAATGTTTTATATACAGGAAAGTTTTGGGGACCTGATTATTAAAAGGCAAAAACTAGTTACTGATCTTCATCAAGTACTACAAGTGTGTGTAATGTCATGAGAAATAGAGTCCTGTTCAAAAATGAGCAAAAGAGTAGTTTATATTGAAAAACTAAGGACTCTTAGAAGAAGTTAATTTTCTTAAAGGTTTTATTTGCCTGATGAAGCTGAGACAAAGGCAATAAGAGAGAAATTCCTGTAAAATTTAATGCAGAAATTTATTTTACTTTAAGCTTCAAGTTCCAAATATATGTAACCTTCTCAGTAGAAATTAACTTTCACAGGGAGCAGCCTGCAGTCGTGCTAGGCCTGGTGGGGACGTGGGCCTAGAGCAGAGCTCCACAGAGTTAATGTGAATGAACATAGCTTGGGATCTTACTGAAATACAGATTCTGGTTCAATAGGTCTGGGTTGGGGTCTGAAATTCTGCATTTCTCACAGACTCCAAGGAGAAGCTCACTGTGGCCAGGGATCACACTTTGAGAAGCAAAGCCTTTAGACCACTAAGTACTACTTCAGTGACCATACCTGCTGATTGGTGATGTTAGGGAACGAATTGCAGGGCCAGGCAGCTCCCCATAAGGCCCACTTATTAGTCCACCGCATCAGGACTAGAAGCCCATGAGCCCTCTAATGGCACTGTCATTATGAAGCTGTCGATCCAGGCAGGCACAGTCATGCTAGGCATGATTCTGTGACAGAAATAAACAGAATCCAGAGATTAACCAAAGTTAAGAAGGTAAAAGTACTGTCGATTAGAACACACAGGCAGTAGAGAATGCAGACAGCTGAGAGTGTCTAATGAAAAGGCCAGAAGAACAAATAGGTACAAGTGGTGAATGTAGGGCAATTCAGAAGCTAATCATATTCTTTAGATTTCTTCTTGGGCTATTAATTTATGTGCAGTTTGGCTTATTTCTCTTACTAATAGGCAAGCTTGTAAAAGGACTCAGCTGGGTTAGAATAATGTGAAAAGGAAGCTGGGTGGTGCAAAATATTTGTATAGGTTCAGTGAAATCACCAGGAACAGGTGTTTTTCAGAATTTAAACTTTTTCAGATTTTATTTGTATATTATATGCTACATAACATCCCCAGTAGGGCCTAGGGAAAACAACCCCAAAATCAAACCCATTAATATTCTTCAGCAAAGCATATGAACACTCAATTACACTGAGTGGGAAAAATAAGGAATCTAAATGGTTTCACAGTCCTTCAGGGCAGGATTTTATTTTAATTTTACTTTATTTTTTTATTTGGCTGTGCTGGGTCTTAGCTCCAGCATGTGGGATCTAGTTCCCCAACCAGGGATTGAACCCAGGCCCCCTGCATTGGGAAATCAAGAGTTTTAGTCACTGGACCGCCAGGGAAGTCCTGGGGTAGGTTTTTTTTTTTTTTTTTAACTAAATGAATTATTTTTTTAAATCTTGTGGTTTCAAAGACTTCAGAATTACAGTTTAAGTGAATGTGGACAAGTTTTCTAATACCTCAGCCTCCTGTTAGCAGTGCTCAACCTTCTTCAGACAGGCAGTGCTCACATACTTCATTTTCCCATTTTAAAATGAACTTCTTAATCTCTTCTCAGTTATACTAAGGGGTAAGTGACTAGTAGCCAGCTCAGATATACTTGCATTTTGACATGGATAACCATTACATTTTGAGGTAGATTTTTTAGACACTAACCAGTAATTAATTTTATCTAGAAATTTAGCATTCAGAAGATTCTATTGAAGGGAGATAGGATTAAGTTCTATTCAACAAAGTAAATTTTACCTAACTGAAATTTGTTCCCTGCCTTTGGCTTTGAGCTACCCTTTTAAAACTTACTGTACTGTACATTTTCATAGGGCTTTACAGTTTTAAAAGTACTTTTATAATCATTATCTCATTCCATGTATATTAGTCTTTTTTTTTTTTAATTGAGGAAACTGAGGTTCAAAGATGCGAGGTATCCAAGGACAGAGTTGAGAAGTAGCTGGAAATCATACCCAGAACTCTGACCAAACTATACCATGTCTATAAAACATTGGTTAGAAAATGAGGTGGCAGTGTTTGCCTCCTCCCTGTTGGTGAAATGCAAATGTGAAATTAGATGATAATATTTCACTGTGGAAACAGTAAAAGACATCATCAGAGAGAAAATATGTGATCTTTTTTTTAAATTTAAAATAATTGTTTTACTTGGTTTTGTTTGTTTGGCTGTGCCAGGGCTTTTCTTTCATAGCATGTGAACTCTAGCTGTACCATGTCAAATCTAGTTCCCTGGCCAGGGATCGAACCCAGGCCCTGTGTGCCGGGCGCTTGGAGTCTTAGCTGCTGGACCACCAGGGAAGTCCCCGAATATGTATTCTTTATTAGAATGATCCCACTTTGTCTGATGGTAGCTAATAGGCCAACTTTGAGCAAATGTTCAGCCTGATAAAAAAAATTGTATTCCTTGTGGTGGTGTTACCATCTTCATGATTTCTAGTAGTCACAAGCTTTTGCACTCTGACTTTCCAGACCAAATTTCCTGGAGTCCTATTTTATTTTAACCATCTGACATAGGAAGTTTGAAGTGCTGTGGAAGTGGCAAGAGATGAAATCCACAAACATTTACTGCACACACTGCCTAGCTAACTATAGGTCCCTGGAATTACAAGATTCTCTTCTATCATTTTGACTGAGTCAGTAACTCCCTCCTTCTACTGCCTCAGTAGATACAACATGCCCTAAAACAAATGTCTGAATCAAAGCGTAGGAGAAAGTTTAATTTGCTTCAAAGAATAAATCCGAGAATTGCCTTAAAAATAATGCACCTCTCTCTATGGGAAAAGCTTCAAGAGAAATATCGAGTGTGTACACAAGAAAATGGAAGCTACAGTGTATTGTTTATTAATCTTCTCCAGGATGTTTCTTATCCCTCATATTTTACTCTTCCTGAGAGAAAGGCTCCCTTGATTCCACCGATTGTCCTCTTTTATGCCTGGTGTGGCACACTGTAGTAAAATTTTGCCAGGCTGCATACCTCACTCTGAGCAACGATACTCCTTTCTATGTTTCACTCAACAAAAGGTGTTCATGAATCAGCTCCAAATCTCAGTTTATATTTAGATGACGCATTTTCTTCATCTGAACAACAGTCCACAGTTACAAATGCCAAACAGGAAGGGCACATCTGTGAAAAACAAGCCTCTTAAGCTGGAAGAATGAATAATGATGATGTGTGGGTTGTGCTTTCTATACAGCAAACTCTGGGAAGACCTTTCTGTGAACAGCTATCTGATCACAATTGAAGAGGCTTTGTCCTACTCACCTCCCACACTCCGTATCAGCAGCTCCACAGGGGCAAGGGAGATTGGTAGTAAAGATTCCTCAGTCATTAGAAACTCAGGTATCGATTCAGAATCTTAAAATCCTAGGGTAGAGATGCTTTTTCTCATCACTTGTGGTTCTTAGTACCAAGCAAATCCTAGAGATGAGTGTTTTCTTCAGGGATATGAAAGTTGTTTCCACTTTGAGTTTCAAATCCCCAGTAGGACCTTCTAAGTAATGAACTATATACTTAAATAGAATACTGCTTCAGTTTGTATTTAAGTAAATTTTTCTTCTTATGAAACGATTTCATTTTCACTATAGAAGTCTTATAATAAATATGAGGTTTCTCATTTTTATTTGGCATAAACATCGATCATTTTGGAAAATGTTTATGTTTGCTTCTGATTTGAAGTGTCCTAGTATGGGGGTCTGTGTCTGTGTATCTCTGTTAAACTAAATAATCTCACCATTCAGTAAAATAATAAAAACTGAGCTTGGTTAAGGAGTCAGCAAATTCACATATGCTTTGTTGTAGTTTTTGATTTCATGGTAACCTTTATAACTAACTTTCTTTAGTTTATAGATCCTCCTCTGTTACAGTCATAACACCGCTGTAATAATAAAACCCCTCCTTTCCATGTGGAATTCCAATAACAGTTTGGCTGTTTTATCCATCCTGAGAAGAGTTTGCTACTGAGGAAGAAGCTAACAGTATTAACCCTAACCCTGGAACCTCCCACCCCCTCCCCCCATCCCCAAACTCAATTAAACCAGCATCACACCAGGACACACACACAAAAACTGCCGCCTATTTACATAACACAATGATCGAGTAATAAATCAACATTAATCATGAATGCTGCAACAAGTCACTGAAAATGATGTTGACCTCACCATGGACCAGACTCATTCATCCATGAGCAGTATTCATTCCAACTGGGAGCAACTTCCCACTCCCAAAGACAGGGTCAAGCATTTCGGATACATAAGACAAGCAGGTTTGATCTTTCCTTCCGGGTATCGTGTTCCTTTTTTCTATCTCTATTAGTCCTTGTCCCGAATCAGTCTTATCCTAGAAATGATTCCATTTCCAACACCTAACATTCCAATTACTGTTTTCTTAAGCCCTTGTTAACATCTATTTTCTTATAGTGCATTTTTCCTACTAAAAGGTTGAATTCAGCTATAACATATATCATAGTCCTAGGCTCCCTGATTCCATCTACAATTACTCTTTTTGAATATTTAAGGGAAAAATTTAACTTAAACATTTTTGGTTAGTTTCTAATTTCTAGTTAAAGAATTGTATGGGTCACAATTCTTTAGAGAAAGGTCCTCACATCTGTTACAGTTTAAGTTGCATGAGTGTGACCTCTGCCTGTTGTCACATATTCCTGTGTGTGTACTCATTTGTGTCTGACTGTTGGCAACCCCAGAGAACACTGTAGCCCACCAGGCTCCTCTGTCCATGGAATTTTCTAGGCAAGAATACTGGAGTGGGTAGCCATTTCCTTCTCCAGTCTTCCTGTTTAGGTCCACAGTTATAAAACCATGCCTGTCTAAGGTAGGTCAAATAGCAGCAGCCTCACCATAAAGCTTGGGATGAAGTCATAGTTTGGCATGCAAGCGCCCTGAAGCAGTCTTGGCATCTCTGTCTTTTTAGTACATATTAACAAGGTATATGCAGGTCAGGAAGCAACAATTAGAACTGGACATGGAACAACAGACTAGTTCCAAATAGGAAAAGGAGTACGTCAAGGCTGTATATTGTCACCCTGCTTATTTAACTTATATGCAGAGTACATCATGAGAAATGCTGGGCTGGAAGAAGCACAAGCTGGAATCAAGATTGCCTGGAGAAATATCAGTAACCTCAGATATGCAGATGACACCACCCTTAAGGCAGAAAGTGAAGAGGAACTGAAGAGCCTCTTGATGAAAGTG